>NW_026057000.1:0-136275 GCF_023758075.1 Alternaria novae-zelandiae
CCCTAACCCTAACCCTAACCCTAACCCTAACCCTAACCCTAACCCTAACCCTAACCCTAACCCTAACCCTAACGGCTACCCTTACCCTATTTACGGGGCCCTACGGGGTTCGCCGTCTTTGCACGGGCTACATTAGAGTCCTATTTAGGTTACCTAGTTTATTACAAGAACTCTAGAGTCTACTAAGTAGCGTACGCGGAATATTATATATATATACTCTATTAAGACTTAAGGCCTTTACTATACTTATATTATAAAAACTTTTATTAGTGCTAGTAAACACTTTGTATAGAATACACACTAAAGAGATCTAATAACTATACTAGATAATAGAAATACTCTAGGTACATGTATATTACTAAACAAAGTATTTATTATTATAATAACGTCTATTAGTAGAGATACAATCTATTATTTATAGTAACGTAGATATAATTCTAAACTATAGGTATAATATATAGTAGAAAGATAGATAAAGGTAGAAGAGAGAAAGTTTTTGTATAGAGTAATAGTTATATACATAAAAGGTAGTTACTATAGTAACACTAAGACACTAGCGCTAGATAGATATAATATTTTAATTATACTCTATAACCTAAATTATGTCGCACTACTATACGTTTATATACAATCTTAGACGTCTAATACTATTATATTAATACTAATATAGTAAACATTAACGCTACTTTTAAAGTTATTAGTATTACTATTAATACGCTAGTTAGTCTAATATTATATTTAATAGATTAGTAGAGTATAGCCTACTATAAGTATATGTCTATAGTCTCTAGCGTCTGTTATTCTCTTGCGCAAACTCTATTACTTACTAATTATCTTAGATTAACGTAGTTCTAATCTTACGCGTAGATATTACTCTAGCCTTATCTATCTTAACTATTAGTCTCTACGTTGCGTTCTGTTTAGTAACCTAGGCTATTATTATCTACTAGTTAATTCTATAAGATAGAGCACTAGACTATCGCGAAATTCTTAGTATATAGTAGTCTAATTAGACAGCTATAGGTTTAATAGAGTAGAAGGTAGTGTATCTATCTAAGAATAACCTTGCTATAACTAAGTAGCTATTGCTCTCTTAACTTATTATCTACCTATAGACGTCTAACGCGCTAAAGATAATCTATAGCTATATATTAGTAAATAAGATTATAGACTTTATATACGCGACCTTAGTAAGTATATATAGCACTAAACTATTCTATATTATTATCTAATATAGTAATACTAATATTCTTAATAAACACTAGCTACTTAGTCTGTGTAGAGTTATAAATAATATTATTAACTTTACTATAATCTACCTATTAGCTATACACTTTAAGATTGTATTTAAAAGCTAGTATATTATAGTTGTAACTTTTATAACGCTTGTCTATAGTAATAGCACTAATAATATAGCTCTATATCTCTACTAGTACATTAAGATAGACGTAGAATAGAGTATATAGCTACTACCTATAGATATAGTCTCTAGTGCACCTAACGCTACTTTTACGTACCTTAATAGTTAGTTTATAGTAAGAGTATAACTATAAGTGCGCTAATCTATAGTAGTTAGAGTATAGATAGTACTAAACTATATAAAAGCGTTAAGGTTATATAGATAGTAAAGTAGGTTATAAGTAAAGAGAGGTTATTATAAGAGAGTAACTATTACAGCCTCTAATTCTTATGCGTATATTACACTATACCTATATAAATTACTAGAGTAACTATATAGTTTTCTGTTCTAGTACTCTAGCGTTGCTAGTAGTAATTAGAAAGAGTAGAGGGAAGAAGAGAGTAGAGAATTATAATAGAGTAATAGTTACTCTCTCTAATTATCTCTTTTCTTATAATCTATATCTATTAAAGAAATAATTAATTATAATATAGCAATAGTTACTCTCTCTAATTATCTCTTCTCTTATAATCTATACCTATTAGAGAAATAATTAATTGCGATATAGTAATAGTTACTCTCTCTAATTATCTTTTCTTTTATAATCTATACTTATTAAAGAAATAATTATCTATTTTATTCTAATTAAGCATTCTCTATCTATATAGTAAGTAATAGTTACTCTACTATAATTGCTATCTTCTTCTACTATATACTACTAGTAAAAGTTATAGCTACGCTTAATAGAATCTACCTAAATTACTTTATTTTTAACTACTATAAACGTTACTCTATCTCTATTCGTATACTCTAGTATATTTAAGTTTCTTATACGCGTTTACTAATATTACCTATTATAAGGTTAGGTAAAATATTATAGTTGTATTAAAGTATAATATATAATATATATATGTGTATTATACTTATACTCTATAACTATTAACTAAATCTTATTCTTATCTAATCTTACTTTCTAAATCTTACCTAACTCTAATAGAGCTATTTCTAATAATACCTAGCGTAGACCTAAGTCTTGTTACTTAAGCCTTAGTGTTACTATGTCTAGAGGCAGCACTGCTAAGTCTACTACTACTACTATAACTATAGTTACTTTTGCAAGTACTACGCTAAAGAGAGAAAGTAGTAGAGGCTAGTAGCTTAGGCTTCTTATTATTCTTTAGAGAGAACCTATTAGCTAGTTATTACTTATTATTTCTTAGTTCTACTTTTAATGTAAGCTTCTCTTTTTTTACTATATTAGCTTTATTCTAAGCCTTCTTACGCTAGCGCTTAAGTATAGTCTTATCTAGTATAGATGCACTAAAGACTATGCTGCTTATAATCTTATCTTTATTCTCTTTCTTAACCTCTTCTATCTTCTTTAGCTTCTACACTATAGTTAAGGTTATATTCTTTTTAGACTTGCTGTTTAGAGTGCTACTAAAATTAACTTAACCTACGTAATAAAATAAGTTAGTAGTAGTTTTAAACTTTCTACTTAAGCAAGGCTTAATAGTTATATCTAAGAATATATTAAGAAGGCGTAAAAACTTATCTTTATAGCTTAGATATAGGTTAATCTTTCTAGCCTTTATAAGCGCGTTAAATTAGTTATTATTCTTACTAATTAGTAAATCTTAGTAGCTATATAGAGACTATAGTTAATTATATAATATATAAACGCCTATAAAGCTATTGTTGCTTATACTTATAGACTTATAATAGGTAAAGGCTGCGACGTATATAAGCGTATTATATATTATAGTAGTAGTTTATATAGTATTATATATCTCTTTAACGTAATATTAAATAATTACTACCTTATACTTCTAACTAAAGCAAATTAGGCGCCTATAGAACTAGACCTATATTATAAGAGAAGAAGTAGGTAAAGGCGTATAAAGGTTATAATAATAGTTATAAAGGTTTAAGCCTAAGTTTATATAGTATAATAGAATTATTATCTTTATATTATTAGTATAGCCTACTTTATTATAGTTTAACTTCTATTACGTAAGACGCAACTTAAATTACTTAATAGTAGTTTCTCTAAGCTTCTTCTTTATGTTTAAGATAATAGTAGCTGCCTTATATTAAAAAGCTTAGAAGATTATAGCGTAGAATATAACCTTTTATAAAAAGTTAGTAAAGATTAAGGCCTTCTTATCTTAAACGTTAACCTAGTCTGTTATAGTAGAGTATAGAGCCTATAGCTAAATAGAGGTTTAGATAAAGAATCTAGTAAGCTTATAAACTCTTATCTTATTAAAATTATAGCTATTAGAAAAGAGAGCTTTGTTCTGTAGAGGCTCTATCTTCTAAGCTTCTTAGTAGATGTTTTTAATAAGCTTTAAGAGAAAGCTATAGTAGTTCTTAGTAGTATATAGATTATAATACTCTTTAAGGTATAGATTCTCTATAAGAGAGACGTCCTCTGCTTTATCTTCTTAACCTAGCTTATTATTATCTTTGTTCTTACTATTAGGCTTATTCTTATTAGAAGTAACGCTCTTAACCTTTATATAATAAATACTCTTAGCTAAAAGTAGAAGTAAAGAGATAGTAGCGAGACTAAGTAGCTAAGCGCTCTTTCTATTAATAAGTATCTCTTCTAGATTCTTCTTATCTGCGATAAGAGTTAAATAAATATACTTCTTAATTAAGAGGTTATATAGATTCTAGGTAGCCTCTAGATTCTTAAGTTAAATAGTATACTAAAGTAACTTAGGCATAGACTATCTAATGTAATAAACTATACTCTTATTATTAATCTTATACTAGAAATTAAAATCTCTATAGATTATAAATTAAGCCTATACAGTAGCTAGGTAGATACTAATAACACTAGTAGTAAATTTTTAGTTATAGATAAAGTGTTTAAAGGTATACGCTGTATACTTTATAGAACTATCTAAAGAGTTAACTAGAGTATTATTAGAACTAGTCTTATTCTAATATAAGTCTATAAGAGTAGGCTACTTGCAACCTTAATAGATATTACTATTAATATAGGCTTAGGTAATCTTATTTGTATAAGAAGACTATATAAAGCTAAGAAAACTTATAAAGTTATTATATTTATATAGAATTAGTGTTATAGTTATAATAGTTGTCTAGTTAGAGCCTAGTGCGTAGATAGTAATAGAGGTATAGAACTTTATTTCTATAAGAGAAGTTAGTAAGACGTAATAATATAAAGAGAGTAATAGCTAGAGAAGAAATAATTAAAGAAAGTAATAATAGAGGGAAAAATTAGAGAAAGTAACAGCTAAGAGAGAAATAATAGAAGAGAGTAATAATAGAGAGAAAAATTAGAGAAGGTAATAGCTAAGAGAGAAATAATAGAAGAGAGTAACTATTACTTTTTCTAAATTATCTCTCTCTATAGAGCCTTCTCTATATACACAAAGTTATAAGCTAAATAAGTAGAATATATATATATCTTTACTATTCTATCTCTTATCTAGTAAGACCTTATTAATAAAACTATTAAGATTATAGAGAGCGCGCTAATTAGGTTAGTTCTAATTACGTACGCTAAACTATTTCTTACTATTAGCTTTACGTTATCTCTAGCTATTATCTAATATCTAGCGCTTTTGCGCCTTAGAACTATAATAGAGAGCTAATGTCTAATAGAACATTACAATAATAACTTAAATATTCTACTTATTTATAGTATTAAATATAGAGTAAGACTAAAAGATATAGCTAGTAATATAAGTTATATATTCTAGTAGTGTCTACACTAAATTACTATAGATAAAAATAGAGAAGTTTTCTAAGAAGGCTATAAAGTCTTTAGTAAACTATAAAACAAGATATAACTATATAATAATAAAGACTAGGTAGAGTACTTTTACTTTAGCGAGCGTATTCTAATTCTTATTATTATAATACGTCTAGAGAAGGTGTTTTCTGTTATTTATATACTAATATAATAGTTAGCTTATCTAATTTACTATATAATAAGATAACTATAGAGAGAGATTTAATAAGAGTAACTATTACTCTTTCTAATTTTTCTATCTAGCTGCGTTGCCCTTATTAAACTCTCTCTTCTACTCTACTCTAGTCTAACTTACTATTAAGCGCGATAAGCACGCTATATTAGTTTTTCTAATACCTATATTATTAGTAAGTAAAGCTTTATAGTTAACGTTTATACGTAAATCTATAGTAGTAGTTTTTATCTTAGAGTTAGTAGTAATAAGAGTCTTAAACTAGCGTAGGTACTTCTCTTCTACTATATTTTATCTCTATAAGAGTTTAGCGGCGCTTATAGTCTACTACTAAAGATTAGTAAAAGATATTACTACCTATTTAGGTACTCTAGAGCTAAGCCTACTATAAATATAGCTATAGTTTAACGCTTCTTAGTAGTTTTTAGGCTAAAAGGTAAAATTATCTATAGTATAAGCTATGTTATTAATAGTTGCGTGTACTTTACTATTATGCATATCTAATAGTACTCTATTAATATTCTCTTACTTAACTTTGCTCTACTCTTTATTTATAGACTTATCTATAGACTTGTCTATAGATATAAGAGACTTATAATACTTTAAAGCTAAGACGTAGATTATAAAGTCTAGAATATTATTTTCTACCTTTTAGAGCTTATCTAAGCTATTATATCTAGTATATATTCTAATCTTCTTAATACGCAACTTACGTAATATAGTGCTATTAATCTTAAACTTAGCCTACTTAGCTATAAGCTTTAAATGTATAGTGTCTTTACTAGAAGAGTTACTGTTTATAGTAGTAAGCTTATTAGTATAGTTACTCTTTTCTACTAAAAGCTTATTAAGCTGCTTAGTAATTAAATCTATAGATTATAAAGTAGGTATAATAGGCTTATTAGCGTAAGGTGCTATAGTAACGTCTTTATTCTTCTTACCTTAATAAATCTATTCTATTATAGTAAAATCTATAATAGTATTAAGAACTTTCTTAGAGTAACTTATAACCTTTCTATTATAAAACTAAGTTTTGCAAGAGTTAAGAGAATTAGATATATAGTTAAATCTAAGCTATTAGAGGGTCTGCTTTAAACTAGAAGTACTAGAAGTAGTTATATTTAGGCTGTAGCCCTCTATTAACTTAACTATAGTAAATTTTCTTAGCTTCTTACTCTTTTTACTCTTCTTTTTCTTAGTCTTACTTAGCGTAGAGTTATTGTCTAGACTATCTAATAGAGGCGCCTTCTCTTCTAGTGTAGTAAAGAAAGCTAGCGCTAGGTTAGCGCTGTTAAAGTTAATAACCTTTAGAGTGCTATCTAGGTTTAGGCCTTAATACTCTATAATAGTAGCTATAGACTTCTTAAGCTAATTAATATAGTAAAGTAGATTAGTGTTAGCTTTATAAGATACTACTACTTTTACTTTATAGACTTAAGAATTCTTAACTAGTGTACGCTTAGTAGAAGAGGTAGAATAGCGTTTGCTGTTAACCTTCTTTACTATAGTATAACTCTTATTTATATCTATATAGCTATTATATAGATAATTAAGTAGCTTTACTAGACTAAGAACACGCTCTAGTTCTATCTTTAGATAAAGACTAAAACTAGATAATAGTGCGCTAGGCGCTATAAACTAACACTTCTAGAATATTATAGTTACTAGAGCATATAAAGTAGTCTTATTACTAGAGAGATTCTACTTAAGGTCTAAGAGACTATACTTAAATAGGTAAGATTAACTCTTACGTAGCGCTAATAGTTAGTTATAAATCTATAAAAGGTCTAGATAAGTAGTAATTCTATTAGTAGTCTTATATCTAGCGTTAAATGCGCAGCGTAGGTTAGTAAACCTATTTACGTCTTATTAGATACTACTATTCTTAATAACGTCTTTAAGTGTAGTAGCGTAATTAAAACTAAAGTATTTAGTAATCTTATTATTAATAGATTACTATTTAGAGAAATATATTATAGATAGCTCTAGGTTAGCACTATTAATAACTATATCTGCAATAGCAGTAGATACGTTACTATTAATATTAAGATTAGAGTCTTTCTTAGAAGCGTTATTAGTTATTAAAGATAGGTTAGAGTCTAATTTCTTACTATATAGTTTGTTTTTAAGAATAGTCTTCTATAGCTAAAGTAGAGTACTAGAGCTAAGAGCTAAATATAGTTAGTATATATATAATATATAAAGGTATAGAGTAACGCTAGAGAGTAGTAAGATAGAAGAAATAAGAGAAGGTAATAAGAAGAGTAGAAATTTAGAGAGAGTAACGCTAGAAGAGAGCTAGATAGAAGAAATAAGAGAGAGTAATAAGAAGAGCAGAAATTTAGAAAGAGTAATACTAGAGAGAGGCTAGATAGAAGAAATAAGAGAGAGTAATAAGAAGAGCAGAAATTTAAAGAGAGTAACTATTACCCTCTCTTAATTTGCCTCTCTCTAGTTTAGTAAGCTTATTAGTTTATCTACTCTAACACTCTATATATAGATATAGCCTCTAATCTTAAAGTCTATACTTTGTATTAGCTATGCAGACTAAATATAGAGGTACTAATATAAAAATAGTGTTTAGTGTTCTTAGCTATCTAGAAACCTAGAGCTAAGAGAGAGAAAGCTTTTTAAAGAGGGTAACCTTTTATAAACTTACCTTAGCTAGTTATATTATAGGTAAAGATAAGTGTATATAGCTACGTATTTATTAGTATAGCTTATAGTAACGCGCGCAAAGCTGTAATTACCTTAGAGCTATCTAGTAACTACTAAAGTAATTATTAGAATAAGATAGCGTATTTATAGCAAGTTATAGAAGGTAGTTATAAGTAGATATAGGTAGATAGAAAGAGAAGAGAGAATATAATTTTAGTTTAAAAATACTACTAAGATTAAAGCAAGATGCTAAGACGTATAGAGCTAGTAGTTACTTTACCTTAATATGCTTTCTCTATTCTTCTACCTCTACTTTTTCTATTCTTATTTTATCTTAACTCTATCTAATTACCTCTAATTACTTTATTCTCTCTATATAAATTTAGTTATCGCTGTTGTCTAGTATAAGTATAGAATTACTAGAAATGTCTAGTTTTACGCGCTATAACTAGCTTAAGAGGTAGTATATAAATTATATAGAGGTTATAGAGATAAGATAAAGCGCTTAGTTACGCTGTATCTATATTATTAGACATTTATAGATTACGTAACTCTTTTTAATACTAGGTAAGTATAACTTCTATTACTAGATAGCTTTATTATAATAGAAAATAGATTTTACGTAAGAAGTTATACTAGTTCTAAGTATAGAGAGTTAAGTAGAGAGAGGGCTTTTTAAAAAAAGTAATAGTTACTCTCTTTAGTTTTCTCTTCTCTTATCTCTAAAGTCTCTACTTCTATATATAGAAAGAGAGTAACTATTACTCTATTATATTCTACCTACTTCTACCTAACTCTTTACTTTTTTTAAAAAACGTCTTAGCTAATTCTAGAGGTTCTTAATACGCTATAGATAACTCTACCTATACGTTTATTGCCTTTATTACGTCTACCTCTCTACTAATATAGTAATTACTAGAATAATAGTTACTTGCGCATAATATAAGATAGTACGTTTTAACTACTAATATAAACGTTATAGTAGAATAATAGTATATAGTATACTGTATGTACGTAATTTAACTACATATTAATAACTATCTACACTAGCTATCTATGTTATATTCTTATTTAATACTTCTCTTACTTAAACTAACTTAATCTAAACTATATAAAGTCTTAACTTAAAATAGTACTTCTAAACTTAAGCTCTATTACTACTGCAACTAGCACTACTGCAACTAGTACTACTAGCGTTAGTACTTTAGCTGCGACTACGTGTATTCTAAGCTAGACTAGTAGTTAGAATAGTATTAGACGTACTACTAGATAACTTTAGCTTAGTAAGGTTAGACTTACTCTTCTTAGAACGCTTTAGAGTTAAGAAAGCGTTATTAGTAGTCTTTCTCTTTTTTTTAGTAGCTTTCTTAGCTAGCTTTGCTTTAACCTTTTCTTTTTTCTCTACCTTAGTGTTATTATTCTTCTTTTTATAGTAGTAGGTTAGCGTAGCTATATTTAAACCTAGTATACTAAAGCCCTTATTACTTACGTTACCTTTATTCTTCTCTTCTATAATAGAGTCTAGCTTCTTATATCTATTAACTGTCTTAATAGTAGTGTACTTCTTAGATTAACTCTCTAGAGTTCTACTATACGTAACTTAGCTAGCGTAATAGAATAAGTTCTAAGTAGTCTTAAAACTAGAGCTAGTTATAGATAAGTAAGGCTTTATAGTAATTTCTAATAAGATGTTAAGTAGACGTAAGAACTTATTATTATTACTTAGAGTAACGTTAACTTTATTCTACTAAATAAGCTTAGCGAACTTTAGATACTTCTCTAAAATTAATATATTCTAGAATCTATAAAAGGTATCTAGCTACTTATGTATTACTTAAACGCTAATAAAACTCTCTTTATTAACTATAGTAGGCTCTTTGTACGTAAAGGCTGCGATATAAGTAAGAGTATTACGTATTATACTAGCTATCTAAGTAGCGTTGTACGTTTCTTTTACGTAATAGTAAATAATAAGTACTTTGTATTTTTAGCTAAATTATATTAGCTAACTATAAGACTAGACCTAAATAGATAGTAATAGTAGAGGTAATAGCGTATATAAGTTGTAACATTTATAGTAAAGGTTTAGGCTAGAGTTAAGATAATATAAGAGAATAAAAACCTCTATATTATTAAAGTATATAGCGCCTTTAAAAGCTAATCTCTATTAAGTAAAATAGAACTTAAACCTCTTAATAGTTACCTCTTAGACGTTCTTCTTTATGTATAACGTAATAGCTAAAGCCTTATACTAAAAGGCTCTTAGTATAGTTATATAGAAGATTATTTTCTATAGTAAGTTTGTAAAAATTAGAGCCTTCTTATCGCGAACGTTAACCTAGTCTATTACTATAGAGAATAATACTTAGAGGTAAGCTAATATTTAAATAAAGAAGCTAGCTAGCTTTTAAGCTCTTATCTTATTAAAGTTATATCTATAAGAAAAAAGATACTAGTTCTATAGTAGATCTATACTATAGACTTCTTTATACACGTTCTTAATAAGCTTCTAGAGAAACTTAGTATTCTTTTTATTATTATAAAGCTAGCAGTACTTGCGCATATAAGAGTTTTTAATAAGTAGAATATCTTTTACCTCTTCTTCTATACTAGGCTTATTATTATCTATATTAGTATTACTATTATACTTAGGCTTAGACTTAGAGCTAAACATCTTACTAGCTAGTACCTTAGCGTAGTGTATATCTTTTAATAGAAGTAGTATTAGAGAAATAGCTATAAGTCTAAGTAGTTAGACGCTCTTTCTATTAAAGAATATTTTACCTAGATTCTTCTTATCTTTAATAATAGTTAAGTATACATACTCTTCTATTAGAAAGTTATATAGAACCTAGATAGGTATAGAGTTCTTAAGCTTAATAGTATAGCGTAATAAGGTAGATATAGCCTTACTAATATAATAAATATTACTTTTATTATTAATAACGCATAATAAGTTAAAATTATGTCTAACTATAAAACGCTTTTATATAGTAGTAAGATAAGTTCTAATTACCTTAGTAGTAAAGCTACTATTATAAATAAAAGCCTTATAGGTATAGATAGTAAACTTAAGGTACGCATTATTAGAATTAATAGGCGCTTAATTATCTTTAGCTTTATTATAATATAGGTTAAAAAGAATTAGCTAGTTATAGCTCTAATATAGAGTGCTGCTAATATAGACACGCGCTATCTTATTAGAATAAAGTAACTAGATAAATAATAGAAGGCTTATAAAGTTATAATACTTATAAGAGATAGAAGTAGTAGTTAAAATAGTAGTCTAATTACAGCCTAATAGGCAGATAGTGTTTAATATATAGAACTTTATGTCTAGAAAAAGAGTTAGTGCATAATAGTAAAGGTAAGAGAGTAATAGTAGAATAAGAAAAGTTAGAGAGAGTAATAGTAAAAGAAAAGAACGTAAAGAGAGTAACGTTTAAGAGAAGAAACTAAAGAGAGTAACTATAAAGAGAAGAAATTATAAAGAGAGTAACTATTACTCTCTCTATTTTCTATTCTCTACTTCTACCTCTCTTTCTTAGTAGCTACTCTATACTAGAGAAGATACAAACTAGGCATAAGAAATAGAAATATACTCTTTAAGTTCTAACCTTTATCTAATAATACTTTATTAATAAGACTATTTAGGTTATAAAGCGTACGCTAATTAGGTTAATTATTATTATAAACACTACTCTACTTATCTTTATTAATATTGTTCTTATTCTAGTTGTTAGCTAGTATCTACTACTTCTAAGTCTTTAGACTATGTTATAGAGTAAGTGTCTAGTATAATATAATTATAATAATGTAGGCGTTACGTTTATTAGAGGCGTTAAATATTAGGTAGAAGTAAGTAAGATGTTAGGTAATATAGCTAGTCTTTAGAGGTAGTGTTTATACACTATTTCTATAGATATAGACTAAAAAATACTCTAAGAACCTAGAGTAGTCTTCTATAAGCTAACTAATAAGATACAACTATATAATAATAAATATAGATTAGAGTTTAGAAGCTCTCTTAAGTAACTTCTAGTTCTTATTATTATAATATATCTATAGCTTAAACTTATAATTATTAATATACTATAAATAGAGTTAGCTAATTGTAGTTCTTGCGTAGAAGAAGAGTAGTAGAGAGAATTTAAAGAGAGTAACTATTGCCCTCTCTACAATTCTACTCTATTAGCGTTGCTTTTCTTAAATTCTTCTATCTTACTTTCTATAAAATATACTATAAGTTAGGTTAGGTAGATAGTGTTTAACTTACTAATG
This sequence comes from Alternaria novae-zelandiae, assembly GCF_023758075.1. Lineage (NCBI taxonomy): Eukaryota > Fungi > Ascomycota > Dothideomycetes > Pleosporales > Pleosporaceae > Alternaria > Alternaria novae-zelandiae. Next base: position 12,301 of record NW_026057000.1, read on the forward strand.
CTAACATTATTTATAAAAAGTGTACTATAATCTATATTATATCTAGCGTCTATAGTAGCCTACTTACTATTAGAGTTCTTATTAACAATCTTATTATACTAGCGTAGGCGCTTTATATTAGTAACCTCTTATTATATTAATAATTCTACAGCGCTAGTTATTTGCTACTATAAATTAGTGTAGAACCTAGCTAACTATTCTAGAACTTTAGAGCTTAGATAAGTCTATATATAACTATAATTTAGTGCTGTATAATAATCTTTTAGCTAGTAGGCATAGTTATCTATAATATTAGCTACGTTATTAACGTTAGCGCGTATAGTTAAGTTATATATATTAAGAGTAGATCTATCTTTATTATTCTCTTAGTCTTCTCTATTAGTTAAGGTAAGTAACTTATACTACTTTAACGCTAAAACTTAGGTTATAAAGTTAGAAACGTTATTAGTAGTCTTCTAGAGTTTCTTGCCTACCTAGTAGCTAGTATATATACGTATCTTTTTAACTTAGTCTTTCTATACCTTAGTGCTTACTATCTTATACTAGGTCTTATCTGCCTCTTTCTTTAATTACGCAGCCTCTTTTCTAAACGTATTACTAGTTACTTTTATAAGCTTATTATTAAGGTTAGTAGATTACGCATTTAGTTTCTATAGTTAGATAGTTATATTCTCTATAGTGCGTAAAGTGCTTACTTTTACTTTGTTCTAATACAGTGTAAGCTTAATAACTATACTAGGCGCCTTAGTTATATACTATTTAGTTTTCTAAAAGTCTATAATAGTATTAAGAACATTCTTAGAGTAACTAATAATATAGCTATTATAGAACTAAGTAGCTTAAGAGTTATTAGAGTTAGATATATAGTTAAATTTTAGCTATTATACCTACTACTTAAAGCTATTATAAGAAGAGCTAGTGTTAAGACTAAAACTAGTAGTAGACTTAATAATCTTATACTTTGTCTTACGCTTAGATTTGCCTTTCTTACTATTCTTCTCTTTGTTATCTAGAGAAGGCTTAGCTATAGAATTATCTAGTTCTTCTACGTTGCCTTTAGAATTAACTATAATAGCCTACTTAGTAAGCTTTATACTGTTAATAAGTTTTATAACTAGAGTACTATTAGAATTCTATCTCTATATCTTAGCGATAGAAGTAGTAGTTTCTCTTAGCTTTTTAATGTTCTAGAAGAGATTAGCGTTAGCTACGCGCGTGTTAGTAGCTCTCTATTAAAGAATATAGAAAGGCTTAATTAGCTTACACTTTAGAGATAGTACGTTATAACGTTTACTATTAATCTTTTATATATTCTACCTAGTGTTTACGTCTATATATCTACTACTCTATTAGTCTAAGAGCTTAATAAAACTTATAACCTACTTAGGTTCTATATTTTACTTAAGACTAGTGCTTTCTAGTAGCGCTCTATTAGAGGCGTACTAATAATTTTAGAATATAGTAATAATAAGAGTATATAGAGTTACTTTCTTATTAGAAAGGCTATTCTCTAGATACCTAAGACTAGCGTTAAAGAGGTAGAGGTTTAATCTCTAAAGGTTACTAATGCGTTTAAGTATTTAACTAAGAGTAGAATAGTTTTTAATATCTATAGCTATCTTAAACTTTCTATTCTAAGTAAGGTAGATATAGGTAAAGTATGCTATGTTATTCTTAATTCTAGACTACTTAAGAATATTATTAAACGTAGTAGTATATTTAAAGCTATAGAGGTGCGCAGCGTTAGTGTTAATAGTACGTATCTTACTAGAGTAAAGCTCTAATAGCTCTAGAAAAGAAAAGGTTATAGTTATATTCTTTATATTAAGTTACTAATTAGCCTCTATATTAAGATTAGAGTTCTTATTATTTATATCTAGAGGTAGAGAGAGTAAATCTTTATTATAGAACTTCTTCTCTTTATAAAGATAGTCTAAGTTAGAAAATAATATAGAGACCTTTAGCTCTATGCCTTAGTTAGTACAAAAGTAATAGATAATTATAAAGAGTAATACAAGAAGAATAAAGAGTAGAGAAATATAAGAAGAGTAATAAAAAGAAAAAAGAAACTAGAGAGAGAAATAGAAAGAGAGAAGAAAACTAAAGAAGGTAATAGTAATAGAATAAGAAACTAGAGAGAGTAATAGTAAAGAGAAGAGAATCTAAAGAGAGTAACTATTGCTCTTACTAAATTTACCTCTTTCTACCTTTTTTAACTCTCTACTTCTTGCGTTACCTTTCTATAAATAGAAAATAGTAGTAAATCTCTAATTCTAATATTTGCACTTTAGATTTAGTAATAGTTAATATAGTGCGAACTGCTTAGAAATATACAAATATTAGTAGTTAGAGAGAAAAGAAGAAGAGAGAGAATTTAAAGAGAGTAATAGTTTACAAACTTACTTTTAGTCTCTATATTATAGTCTAGGTAAGAGACTATTACTACGTAATTATTAGTATTTCTCTTATTAACGCTCTTAATGTTGCAATTACCTAGAAGCTATTTAGTAGTAATTTATATAATTATAAACGCTCTAGAGATATAAAAGCGCGTAAAGTAGGCGTAGACGTAGATTACTATTAGTAGTTAAGTGTAGATAGGTAGGTATAAGTAGGTAGAAGAATAATAAAGCAGAGATCTAAGATTAAAATAGATACTAAGATTAAAGTAAGGTACTAGACTAAATAGAGTTAGCTATTACTCTGCCTGTATATACTCTCCTCTTCTTCTTTCTTTCTTTAATTCTCTACCTTCTACCTATCTACAAAGCCTTTTCTATTTATCTTACCTTTCTAATTCTATTATTCTATCTAGAAATAGCCTTAGTGTAAATATATTTATTAACAGCTATATAGTAAGTTATAGACTATATTATTCTATGCGTATTACTTTATAGACAATACGTTAGATTACGTCTAATTTCTAGAATAGGTTTTCTACTCTTTAATTAGTAGGTATATAGGCTAAGATCTACACCTTATCTACTACTAGACTATTATAATATAGATATAGAGAGTTTCTATTACGTACGTATATATTTAGTTATTATAGGTATTTATTATAATATAAAGTAGATTAACAGCACTAGCTTTACTAGCTATAGAAATAAGAAACTATAGAGAGAGAAGAGGCAAGAAGAGAGTATAACTTAGTAAGAGTAACTATTACTCTCTTTAATTTTCTACTCTCTTTTAATTTCTACTCTATCTAAGAGAGTATTTATTGCTCTCTTCTTATTCTCTCTAAACTATTCTCTACCTCTTTCTTAGCTTATCTTTTATATTACCGCTATTACTATACGTACTATAGTTATCTTCTTCTTCTATAGTAACTTCTACTTTGCTTTCTCTATTAAGAAGAACTTCTATATTAGCTAATTTATATCTAATGTAATATAGCTAACGTTACTAAGTAGCTTAGAGAAAGGCTTTATTTTCTAGAAGTAGAACGTAAAATTAGCGTTATTATTACTATTTAGGTTATTATTATAGTTACGTATATAGTATAGCTATATATCTTTTGTGTAGAATAAGGTAGACTATAATATAGCTTATATATTCTCTACTACGTGTAGAAATATATAGCTTTCTACCTTTAGATTCTTAGTTAGAGTACTATCTAAATCTTGCTATCTACTACAGATAGATATTAGAAAGAAACACTAGAAATATAGTAGTCTGCCTACTATATTATTATTTATCTTAATAGTGCGAAAGTGCTTTACTAGTGTCTAGGTATAGTTATAGAGAGTAGTGCCTTTAGAGTAGTTAAAGTCTTCTTTTACAATAAAGTAAGCTACATAATAGCTTGTCTAGAACTTACTAGTAGTAATAAGTTATTACTAAAGAAGTTTAGTTTATTAGAGATTTAAGGTAGCTTAATAGCTTATAAATACTAATATCTACTTAATTTGCGCAGCTTTAGATAAGAGATTTAGTATTAGAGATAATTCTATTATTAAAACTATAGATAGTTAATAGATATAGATAATACTTAAATAGAGATATACTCTAATGCCTATATCTCTTTGTAGACCTAATAGATTAGATTATACTAAACTAAGTTAGAGTTAGAGTTTATAGTAGTAGATTAGTATAGCGCTAGTTAATAGATAGTGCTATAGTATAGAGGGAAGGCAAAGAATATATATTAGGCTTAGAATTAGAAAACGCTTTACGTTGTATACTTGTAGTAGCTATAGCGTATAAACTAGATAGAAAGAGTAGCTCTAGAAGTAGTACTATAGATCTACTAGAACGTAGTGTTAAGTAGCTAACTATACAGGTCTTATAGATATTATATTTTTCTTTATATTAGTAGTAGCTAATACGTTATATTAGTCTATTAAAGTATTTATCTAATGTAACGTAGATACACTAGTTAGGTATAGAGATATTACGCTGTATAATTTAGTTAAGAAGTTACTAGTTAGGCAAACTTAGTTTATAGAAGAAAGACTTTAGTCTACCTCTAATTAAAATATAAATAATATAATATATTCTATTCTATTCTCTATATTCTGCTATTTAATTATATATAATAGAATAATTAAGCTCTTCTATAATAATAATCTTAGATATATTAGGTACGTCTACACTAGAATTAAAGATAGATATAGCTACTATAACGCTATTAGAGTTTTGCTTAAACCTAAATTAGGCCTATTTCTACTTATCTTTACTTATGCCTATATAATACTAGAAGCTATACAGCTTCTTCGCTAGCTATATAGTATTATCTTAGAAAGAGATATATACTAGAAGTTTACTAGCTATCTAAGCCTTAGTAGATAGGTAACAGACTATAGCAGAGCTTTAGATAGTAAGTTTAGGTAGTATAGTGCGTACTTAATATACTAAGTTAGATTAGGTAGTGTGTTATTAGAATATCTATACCTATCTCTATAGTTCTATAAGATAATACGCTTTCTTCTTACTATAATAAGAAATAGTAATAGAAAGTAAAGTAATAGAAATGCTATGTTAAGCTACGCTATATATATTTACAAGTCTAGCGTAGTATTTATAGTTAGAAAGAAGAACGTAGTAGAACTTATCTACTACTACTTATTCTAAGCGTCTAACGTTTTAAGCCTATATTACTATCTCTTAGAAATAGGTATCTAATAGGTGCTCTAGTATAGCTAGAATAATACTAGCTGTTTTGTTAAATAAAGAGTTACTTTACTTACTCTAGATAATTGCTAGACGTTTACACTTAGAGATAATATCTTCTTAAAGTATAATAAGTAGTGTAACTAGAATAGCCTGCCTATAATTCTTATAGTAGATAGGTAGTAGAAACGCTATACTCTTGCTAGATTCTATACTAGTAATATAGGCTACTGCAGGTTTATAAGTAAGAATTACGTTAATTACTATTTTCTAGTTGCTATAAAAGCTCTTTACGCTAAAGCTATCTTAAAGAACTACTCTAATATTAAGTAAAGCTTAAGTAGTAAGTTACTTCTTAAAATAGAAACTAGTAGTAATCTTCTTACTACTATTATAGCTAGAGTTAGCGCTGTAAAAGCCTAAGTCTATATACTACGTAGTAGATACTATTTAATATACTTCTAGTGTAGTAAATCTGCCTTAAAAAACTACTACTATAGTAGAGCTATAGATACTAACTCTAGTACGTGCTGTGTGTTTAGCTTAAAGTTTATAATACTTATTCTACTCTTCTTTAAGTGCCTTATTAACCTTCTCTAGTAATAAGATCTATACACTACTAGTATAGCTCTTACTATAATTCTTATTAAGTTTATAACTAAACGCTATAATTAAGTATTATATAAGGCGTAGTATAATAGACTAGCTAAGATATAGTAACATAGCGTCTTAAACAGTGTTGTACTTGCGTTATATATAAGAGAATTATTTTCTGTCTATATCTACCTATAGCAGTAGACTCTAGAACTAGTAGTAATAGGCTCTTTATTACTCTTTAGTTTAATCTTCTATAATAATCTGCTAAAATAGGTAAATAAAACTATAGTACTATACAAGAAGTAAATCTACTTATTCTAGTAGATAGTAATAGATTATCTTAAGAGATTTGTTGCAGTTGTATCTCTTATAGTAACGTAAGACTATAGTAATAAGGCCTTTATATATAAAGAAATTACGCAAGCTATTATTAATAGAGTTCTCTACTTAAGCGCTAAGAAGTTCTATTATATAAGCTAGCTATCTACTTATAAAGTATATAAGAAGAAATAAAGTACTTAGAAGCTCTTATATAACGTTGCTATACTAAAGAATATAGTTATACTAGTCTAACTAAAATATTATTTTATTATATTTCTTCTCTTAGATAGCCTTTACTATTTAGTGTAGAATAAAATTTATAGATATATTCTTATAAGACTCTAGCGTTATAAATAGCAAATAACCTAGCTATTACTTACTAGAGTAGTAGTCTATAGATTTCTATAGTAGTATAGAAAGATCTACAAGACTATCTATAAAGGTAAGATATAGAATTAAGTTTTTAGCTTTATACTACAAGAACTACACTATAGCGCAGAACTTATTAAACGTAGTAGAGATCTTCTTTATAGTAATAGTAGAGCTATTCTAGTAAATAAAGGCGTTAATAGTCTCTCTATATTAAGCCTAACTAATATACTAAGTAGATAAGATTATCTACGCTATAGGCGTGTAGTACGTCTCTTCTAGGTAGCAGTTAATCTAAGTATAGAAGCTATTATTCTTTTTCTACGCCTTCTACTCTAACTATATAGTTGTAATAGTAGTAGTAGCTATATTTTACTTATTAATTAGCACAGCTGCCTCTATAGGCTGCATATTAGACTTACTATTATTATCTAGGCTATCTAATACTTCTACTAGTATAGAGGGCGTTAAACTAATCTTATTCTAAAGTTTTTAATAAGCTGTAAAACGCGCGTGCTTCTTAATTATACTTAGATTAGTGCTAAATAGGTAGGTAGGTTAAAAGCTAGGCTACTATATATTAAGTGTAAGAAAGGTAAGAGAAGTAATAAGCGTAAACTTAAAGTTATTCTTAATAATAGTCTATTTAAGAAAAGATATCTAGAAAGAATAATATAAATGCTCTAAGGTGTCTAATTTATACTAGTAATAGTAAAGAGAAACTTTAGAGAAGAGTTCTAGAACGCTATTAAGATAGAATATAAGTGTATTCTATACGTTTTGCTAATTAGAAGTAAAGGCTAGAAGAGTAGCTAGCTAAGAATAACGCTAGAAATGTATCTAGAAGAAGAACTAAAAGATCTTAGCTACTATAATGCTATACTAGAGGTTAAATACCTAGTAATATACAAGAGAAGAAGTAGGTATATACTACTTATTCTCTACTATAATATAAATGCGCGCTTATTGCAATATACGCGTAACTACGTATTAATATATAAGTGTTATACTTTTAACTATATTAAATAGAAAGTAGGCCTTTACCTCTAATAGAAAGGTAGTATAATAATATATCTTCTTCTATAATAGGTCTTATACATATTTCTAGAATTTTGTGTACTAAAGGTATAGATTAGTTTACTACTTAGGTGCGAGAGAGATTTGTGTAATTTTATTATTATAGTATTAGACTTAGAATTACTTAGTAGCTTTATAGTAAGTAAATAGCTCTTTAAGTATTACGCTAGTACTCTCTAGAGTAGAGCTATAGGCTGCTACAGTCTTACTATTATCTATAGCTTTAATAGTAACTTTCTCTTAGTCTTTAAGTTCTAGTAGACTATTATAACTATAGAGAGGTATAGTTAGTATAACCTTAAAATATTATAGTATCTTTAGATCTCTACTTTCTAGAATACGTATAAAAAACTACTGCGTATAGACAACGCGCTAGTGTGTAGCCTACTATTCTATCTATATATCTACTTTTACGCTAGTAGCGCGTACGTTATACTAGTTATAGAGATATTTCTTTATATTCTTAATACTAGAGACGCTTATATATATATACCTATATTACTTATACTTAACTAATTAGTAGAGAGTAAGATCTATAAGAGTAGGTATAACCTAAGTAAGTAGCTTAACGTTACTATAATTCTGTGTAAATTCTATAGCTTAGAATTCTACTTTGTTTTAGATAGTTTAGCGTGTAGAAGAGAATAGTTATTTACTATAGGTAGGTAAGCTAAGGTAGATAATAATGCTACTTAGTAAGATAGTATAGTAATAGGCCTTATAGATAAGAACGCTATAGCTAGGCTTTATATAAAGATAGAAGAAGGCTTTAAGTAATATAATATATAGTGCTAGTAAAGAAGCTTAGTGTAGTAGATTAGATAAATTATTAGTGCTTTAAATAAAAAAAAGAGTTATATAATCTAGGTATAATATTTAGACTAAGATTATAACTATAGCTAAGAAAAGTAGAGTATTAAACTACGTATATTTCTGTGTCTTTACGCTAACGCTGTAGCTTTAACTTTATTATAATTACTATACTAAAAACTCTAAAGGCCTGCTTCTATTCTATATACTACTCTAAGAAAGATAATTGCTAACTTATAACTAAGATAGTAATATAGTTATACTTCTCTAATCTTATATTCTTTCTTATAATTCTAGATAGCTCTCTACCTATTACTACTTTTATTACAGCGTTGCTAGAGCGTGCCTTATAATAGATATACTAACATCTAGCTAGGCCTACGCTGCTAATAATAATAAAGTATAACTATAATAATCTAATATAGTCTAAGCACGTTAATAAGAGTATAGGCTTAGATAAGAAGAAGAATACTTTATAGAAGTCTAACGCGCTAGCAACTAGATTAAAGTAAAAATAGAAATTAACTACTAGATAAGTAAATAAAGCATTAGTAGATAAGATAAATATAAACCTAGTTTATTCTATAGTAAGCACGTAGAACTAGAAAGAAGCTAAGAGTGTAGTTATAGTAAGTAACAAAGAATTAAAGTATTAATCTTACGTTATAAGCCTTTCTAAAGTAGGCGTGTTGCTTAGCGCTTAGATAATATTCTAGATAGAGGTAGTAGAGAGTTTTAACGTATTTAAGAACTAGGTAGTAACTCTAGCTATATAGAAAAGGCAGGCTTATTATAGAAAAGAGCTTTATAATTACGTAGCCTAATGTCTTCTAGTTATAACGTAATAATCTTTATAGGTAGAAAATAGTATACTAGGTAGCGTAGCTACTAGATTAGAGAATAATAAGGCAGCTAGGTTCTAGAATAAGTACTTTAAGCTTAACAAAATAGAAGTTAACACTCTAGCTAGTTAAATAAGAAAATAGTATAAGTTAGACTTCTTCTATAAGAGGTTTAAGCGTCTAGACGTAAAAATTAGATTATAAAAGCGCAGCACAGAATAGCGCAGAGTTTAGTATAACTTACTTACTAAGAAAGTACTTTTCGTAAGTACGTAGTTAAAGAAACTTAGTAGAGAGCTAATAAAGAAGTTAGACCTAGTACTCTAGAAGAAGTTTAGAGAAAGACTAGATTGTAGGCAAAGATAGAACATAATAAAGACAAGAATAGAAAGTCTAGAGGTGTTTAGCCTGCTACTAAATTCTAATAACCTAGATATCTTTATTAAGAAGAGGTTAACGCAGACTTATATATAATAATAGATAGAAATAGTTACTATATATAATAAGAATACTTAGGTAATAGCACTCTAGATAGAGCTATTACTACTTGCCTGCGTATAAGAGAAGCCTCTACTAGATAACTTTAGGTTTCTAGAGTAGTTAAATAGAATAGACTTAATAATAAAGCTATTAGCGCTTTTAATAAAGTAAGTATACGTCTATAACGCGTAGTGTTCTGTGCTTTTCTAATAGCTAGATAAGAGGTATAGTTACTAAAGTTAGTAACTTAGAGAAAAGTTAAAGTAAAAAATAGAAAAGTAGAGAACTAAATGTATAAGAGAAGATAAAAGAGTAGTATTAGTAAAAGAGTAATATATAAAACATAGTAGTACTAGAAGAGAAGAAGAGAATTAAGTAAAAGTAATAGTTACTCTTTAGTAGTACGCCTACTACCTATCTACGTAAAGGCTATTTTATCTAGAATTAGATACTAAGATTAGTATAGTTCTTAGATAGCTCTACTTAGTTCTTAAGCTCTAAATAGATTCTTAGTTTCTTATATTCTTACACTCTTACCTCTAGTTCTTAAACTAGTACACTTAGTTCTTAAACTCTTACCTCTAGTTCTTAAACCTCTACTCTTAGTTCTTAAACTAGCACGCTTAGTTCTTAAACTAGCACGCTTAGTTCTTAAACTAGCACACTTAGTTCTTAGATTACTATACTTAGTTCTTAGATTACTACACTTAGTTCTTAGATTACTATACTTAGTTTCTAAACTAAATTTATTACGCACAGGCTATTCTACGCTTAGTTTCTACTAGGTATTGTACGTTCTAATATAGTTAGTTCTATAGATTAACGTAAAGCTTAGTATATAAACTACTTAGCTCTAACTTACTAGAGCTTATATTTCTACTAAGCTTCTTTAGATAGAGTAGAGTAGCGTAGTATACTACGTAAAGAATATTATAAAAAATAAGAGTAGGTTATATAATACTATATAGGTATAATCTACGTAAAACTACTATAGTAATCTACGCGTAATTACTCTAACTATCTAGATAATAACTATAGCGTAGATTATAGTTTAGTTCTAAACTAGAGGTAGCTTATATATATATAAAGTAAAACGCTTTATATCTATAGAGTGTAGCCTTTATAAGTAAAGATATAAAGAAAGTAGTTAATAAATATACTACTTTTAATATACCTAATTTTAACCTTCTTACTAAGAATAATATTTAGCTTTTTATTAGTAGGTAAGGTTAAAAGTTTAAGTTTTACTATATACCTATTTATATACTTAAGAGTCTACTTATTATTAACTATATATATTATAGCTACTACTAAATTAAGTATATTAGAATACTAATACTAGCTATAGCTATAATTATAATAAAACTTTATAGTGTCTATACTCTCTACCTATTAGTTATAGAGTACCTAAGAAAGATAATATATATTATACTCTAAAAAGTCTTTCTATTTAATAGTATATAGCTACTTCTTCTCTAGTTACTTAAAAATAGTAACCTACTTAGAGTTATATCTATACTAGTTATTATATACCTACTTTTTTAACTAGCTCTACTTATAAAGATAAAGTATATATAAAGTAGTAGTCTAGGCCTAAATATATTACTTAAGATCTACTAGAGTAATAGTATAGTCTAAAGCGCTATAAGTACTTATAGTATATAACTAGTTAACTTAGAGCGTCTTAGCTACTTATAGCTATTACTTAGTAAGCTTATTATTAGAGATAGAGTCTATAGTAGATAAACGCCTTTTATAACTTTTATAAAGTTTATATATATTATAAGCTTTCTTATATAACTTATAGTAAAGATAGTCTTTATATCTATTTATATACTAATTAAGCACTAAGTAATAGTAGTTAGTAGTAATAAGAAACTCTTTTATAGTAGGCTTAAGATTATAAAAGAAGTACTAGGTAGTTTTATTCTAACGCAAAATATAAAAAGAATATAATATAATAGCTTTACTTAGTACTTCTACTTTTTCTCTATAACTACTTTCTTACGTATATTATATTAATAAGTAGTATATTTCTATATAAATAATAATATAAACGCTAGGTATATTAAGTCTAAGACTAAGTATATTTATAGTAGTGTATAGAGAAATAGTTCTATAGACAAAAGAATATACTTAGTCTATCTTAAGCTAGTTAAAATCTATTTTATAGTAGAATAGCTTACACTATAAAAATATTACTATCTATATAGTAGCTTTAATAGTTAGGTAGTATACTATAATCTAGGTAGTAGAGCTATATTCTGTACGCTTCTACTACACTAGATTATAGATTATAGACTATAGCGCGTTAGAGCTATAGTTATAAATATAGTAGTAAATATTATACTAAGTAGTACGCAGCGCTTAAAAGTAAGTAAGAAATCTACTATTTAGCTACGCGTAGTGTATAAATATAAGCTTCTAGTTAGGTAGTAGAGTAGCTATTATAAATATAACCTAGATATTCTTTTTAGTTATATACTTTAACTTTAGTATAAGTAGACGCTAGGTCTCTAAACTCTCTAATAGAATATAACACTTATTAATAATAATATAATTAAGTTTCTATATTATATATTTCTTATTAAAAAAGTAACTAAACCTATTACTATTAGCGCCTTCTAGTGTTATAAGTATAATCTTAGCTAAGTAGAATAAATAAGTACTATTCTAGTTAGTAAACTTAATACTAAGTTATTTATAATAGTTATAAAGGTTATTATAAAAGATATTAAAAGGCGTAACTATAATAGTAAGTTTACTAGATATAAGTACTATAGAAAGTATAAATAATAGACTTTTACTAGTACTTATACCTATAATAATAAGAATTTAGAGCTACTTCTTAATAATAGCTTAAAGAGCGTCTACCTAAATACTATAGAACTTAGTAGTTAGATTACTAATAAAACTATAAAACTTAGCTAAAAGATTAAATATAGTTAGTACTCTACACTACTAGCTAGCCTACGTAAGGCACTAGGTTCTATACGTCTTCTTTATATAGAAAGAAGTATTTTAGCTACTAGTTATAAATAAAAAGTCTAGAATATAGTACTAATTTACGCTAATAGTGTAAAACTAATTATACTCTTATTATATCTATATAGATAACTTAAGAAATAGCTAGCTATACCTAGTCTCTTCTATCTAAAGCGTATAGCTAGACTACTAAGCGTAGATATTATTAGTAGTAGACTCTACGCTCTAATATAGTATATTAATAAATTTACTAGCTACTAGATTTCTTATAAGCTTATAGTAGATAGTAGAATAGGCGTAACGCTATATTTATATATCTAAGGCTATATTTATAAAGAGCTAACTATATTTCTAAAAAATATAGTAGATCTAATTAGTACTTTAGAATCTATCTAGATTATATAAAACTAGAGCTAGCTATTATAGCTAAGTCTAACGTTTCTTCTACTTAACTAAAGTTCTCTCTAAAGACTTTATATTAGTATCTCTATCTTTAGAAATATTATTATTATTAAAAGCTATATTACTCTTATTACTACTACTTACTTATATATCTATCTTTTATAGAGGCTTCTAGAGAAAAAATAAAGTACCTAGAGTTTAGTAGTATAGCTTTTACACTAAGCTAATAAAGAGGTAAGCTAGGCCTAAAAAGTATATAATAAGCTTACTAACTTTAGTAGAAACGTAGTAGTAGATAGTCTTAACTTTCTTACTATAGCTATAGCTTTTATAGTATATAGTTATAAATATAATAAAACTATAGTCTATATAAATACTCTAGGTTTCTTTTTTACTAGAATTATTCTTATATAGAATAGAAGTAATCTCTATTCTATAAGTAGATACGCTACTAGTAAAGTATACTAAAGTAAATAAGATTTCTTTAAATTAATATACCTTATCTATATACGCCTATATAGAAGAACTATACTAAGTAATAGGTATAGTTATACTAAGAAAGCGTTACTATAAAGTAGCCTCTTTACTTACCTACTAGAGAAGCTAGATCTTCTAGTATCTAAGTTAGTTAGTAGAGTGCTTTAAGAAGCTATACCTAGTAGAAAGCTTAGATAGCTAGTTAATTAGAGTATTTAGTAATAATTATAAAAGATTAGTTAAGCTACTATAAATATAACTCTATATATTAATATTAAGTAGTAGTATATTATAGAATAATATAATATAAGTAGTCTTATATAAACTCTTACCTAGAGACTTAAAGCTAGTAAGAGTAAAGCTTTACTAGTTAATAAAGAGATAGTCTCTATTCTATACTATAAGACTAGATATATTATACTAGAATACTATCTTTTTTATAAGAGTCTATATTCTTAGTAGTTAATTTATTAGAGTTATATATATATCTAGAGTAGTAAGCTATAGAAAGCGTCTTACCTTAGCTTATACTAGTAAATATAGCGTTAGATAACACTTTAGATCTAACTTAAGTATAAACTAATACTTATTATATAAAGTAAGTAGTATAAGTACCTTTAATATAGTAATAAGCTCTAATAGTACTTAGAAAAAGTGCTATATAAAGGTTTAGCTTCTACTAAGATAGTCTAGCTTTAGCGTAAGTATAGTAATAGTAATAAGTAGACTACTATTTTTTTTATTTACGCTAATCTTATAATCTAATAATATTAACTATAAGTTTAGATAAGTAGCCTTAAGTTACTACTTTTTATTCTTAGATAGTAGTTTCTATATAATTATCTTTAGAAGTTTTATAGTATACTTTTAGTTAAAGCTAAATAGATAAAGTAGTAGTTTAATAGACTTAGATAAGTTCTATAGATAGTAGAGTACTCTAATAAGGTACTAGGTATATTTCTTATAAGTTACTAACTAGTAGCTAAGATATAAAAGTTACTTATTACTATCTATTTTTATCTTATAATGCTCTAGAAGCTTTAGCGCTAGTTTTCTAATATTAGATTATTTAGCTATCTACTAAGCGCGCTTAATAAGAGATTATAAAGTATTATAAATACGCTAGAGTATAAAAAAGAAATTAGATTTAGCGCTAGAGAGAAAGATTATATCTACTAGAGAGAGCTTATGTACTACTAATAGCTTTACCTAAATACTACTATATAGCTATTTCTTAAAATAGCTTAGCTTAATCTAGAGATCTAGAATCTAATAAAGCCTCTCTTTAATAGTTTATTAGATAGTAGCTATAGTATTCTATTTCTAGAAACTATTTAGTTAAATAGTAAAGCTATTATATACCTTATCTACTAAAATAAGTAGAGTAAAGATATTAAGAGTAATAAAAGTAAGCTACTCTAATACTATAAAAATACACTAGTAAGGTTAACTAGCTATCTATATAGCGTTAGAAAAGTTAATATACTTTTTTCTTGCGTCTCTACTACGCCTTTATAGGTTAATCTATTAGTGTTTATCTTTATAATACTTTTAAATACTTTACTTAGTTATATATATATAGTAATATAAAGTAATAGTATAGGTAAAGCTATTTATAGACTTAAATAACGTAGAGATAGCTTTAGTAAGATAAGAAAGTAGCTAAATATTATAAAGCTAGTAAGTAATAGTGTTAAGCTCTTTAGTAACGCATATAATTATATAGTACTATATAATATCTATAAGTAGTTTATAAAAGTTATTAAAATATATATAGATATATACTAGTAGAACTATAAAGTAGTAGAAGTAGTATATAAGAATATAATACGTTACGTAATAATTAAATACTTAGAGAAGTTATTTTATAGTTTAAAAGCTATAGATTATATATAAGTTAAATATAGATTATAAAATATGTAGTAATAGCGTATAACGCGTAGCCTAATATAAGAGAGTATAGTACTATAAGTTAGATATTAGAGCTAGTATAAGCTCTAGTAGCTAAGTAAATCTAAGTATTACTATAAACTCTATTCTTACTATTACATTTACGCGTATTATTAAATAAATATAATTACTTACGTACTAGCTTTCTATTAACTATAATATAGCTACTAATACCTATATATTCTATTACTAATATATATAAGATTCTTATAAATATAATAAGTACTTTTAATAGTAGTATATAAAGCTTTCTATAGAAGAGTAATAAAGCTTTCTAAGATATAGCTTTCTATAACGCGTATACTTATAAACCTCTAAATTAATATTATATACGCTTTCTTATACGCGCATTTATAAGCTCTACTAATAGAGATAAGTTTCTATAGTTAGCTAGTTAGGTTATTTCTACTATAGAGAATAATACTTTTTATAAGCTAGTTTTTATAGTATATTTACTTCTAGTAGCTATATAGCTAGTAAAAGAGATACTAAAGTATAGAAATAATAAATTTTAGGTAGGCTTAGTGCATAATATAATTATACTAATAGATAGAATTAATAAACTATAGAATAAGACTCTAGAAAACTTAGATAAAGATATATTAATAGTATCTATAGAGTATAAGTCTAAGAATAAGAATAGTATTTTACTTTTAGTATAAAGACTATATTTCTAAGTAGTGCTATTAAGAAAATACGCAGCTTAAAGCTAAGTAAACTAGTTCTCTCTAGTATATATAAAGTAATTATAATAGAAGTAGTAGAATATAAAGAATAGTAAATATAACTTCTATAATAGAGATTTAACTAGTAGAAACTCTACTAGTAACCTATCTATGTAGTTTAATAAAAATAGCGTAAAGTTAAGTAATAATAAACTAGTTATTTCTAGGCGCTATAGAAGTATAACTATAATAGTCTTAAGCTTTATCTAAGCCTAAACTAGAATAGAGAAGATATAGGTAAGGTCTAGACTTACTATACAAACCTCTAGATTCTATACGTAGCCTCTTAAGTTCTAAGCTTTATAATATTCTATTAATACTTAGTATATTCTAACTCTAAGGCTAGTTTATAATATTTATAAGGCTTCTTTCTTACACACTATATATAAGTTTAGAGATAAACTAGCTAAACTTAAGAAATAAAAATAGCTAAAAACGCAACTCTATAAGTAATTCTAAACTAACTATAATAACTAATCTAAAACTACGTAAAAGACTACGCCTTATTCTAAATACTTTAGGTCTAGAATAAATACTTTACCTAACGCCTTAAGGCCTTAAGTACGTAGTTTAATACTACGCCTCTTTCTAGTAATACTCTATAAAAGAGAAATACTACTTCTACTATAGAGGTACTTATTAGTAGTTTTAGCGCTAGTGTAGACTCTCTATTTTCTTCTTCTCTTCTACTTATATATATAGATAAGTATAGGCTTCTTTAGATAGAGAAGCGCTTTAGAAGTAATAAAGCGTACTTCTAAGCTTAGAAAGTAATAATTAAGTATAAGCTAGTAATAGACTAAAAGTTTCTAGAGAATAGAAAGTTATAGTTTATATTTATTAATACTAAACTATTACCTATAGTCTAGTAGTAGGTTACTCTATACTTTAAGATAAGTAGGTATAGTACTTAGAATCTACTAGAGTTTCTTAACTACCTATTATTCTACTATAGTAATATCTATAGTAAGAAGTAGGCTCTAGTATACCTAGACTACCTATACTAGAAAAAGTGTTAGTCTTTTATAGAATTCTTTATTACCTTTAGCTAGACCTTAGCGTAGGTAGGTAAGCTCTACTAGACTAATAAGTATAAGCTAGGCTAGCTTTACAACGCCTTAAATAATTATATAAAAAAAGTCTCTATAAACTAGAGTATATTATATACTAACTATAATACTATAGTTTTTACGTATAAGGCTATTATAGTTAACCTTAAGATAGTAGAGATAGAGTCTACCTAAAAGTTTTAGCTCTATTACTCTATACCTATAGTATCTTAGAAGTAGAACTATAATAGTAATATTTATATAGTAAACGTAGAGGTAGTAGATACTATATCTAGAGGCTCTTATAGAGGTCTAGCTTCTAACTAAAAGAACTAGATTTCTATAGATATATTTAGTAAGCGTAAGATAGTAGATATCTATATATAGTATAGGCGCGTAGGCTACTATATAAGAGTATACCTAAATATAGCTATAATACGCTCTATTATAATATAATTAGTTAGTTTAGATAAAAAGAAAGTATATTTAGAAAACTAACTACCTCTAGAAAGAGTCTTACTTAGAGATAGACTATAGTTATATTAGTAGAGAAGTTGCTAATATATAGCCTTAATACTTACTTAGTTAATATTAGCTAGTCTATAGATAAGAGCTTATTTTTAGTATTTTTATTTCTAGAAGGCGCTAAGTAGATATAGATATTAGTTAACTTAGAGTATAAATATTTCTATATAATTAATAAAGTAGTTACTAGAAGAGTAAGTACTTAATTTCTTAAATTAACTCTATAGTTACTACGCTAAGTAGTAGATCTCTTATAGAACTTTATTATCTTATAGTTAGCTATAGTAGAGTATAATATTAATAGTTAGCTAACTTACCTTATTACCTATATAGTTCTAAACTTATATTATAATATTATTCTAAGTAAGCTATAAATGCGCTAGAAGAGCGTTATTCTTAATATTCTATAAGGTCTTCTTACTATAGGTTACACTAGAGAAATAGTAGTGTATAAGTATAATTAGGCTCTAAAGTAGCTAGAGATTATAATAATTAGTATTAAGAAAGTAGCTAAGATAGTAGATTATAGAGCGCGTATTTCTAGGTATAGAGGCGTAGTTCTTATTATAAGTATCTATACTCTTATCTATACTTTATATTAGTTCTATCTCTTATTAGAAAGTATTTAACCTTTTATAGAGCCTAAGCTAAGTAAATTACTATCTAAGTTAGCTATATTTTACAACCTCTTTAATAAGAATAAGGCTAGTAGACTACTCTCTTACTAGAGCTACCTTAATTATTATATTAACTTATCTATAGATATATATAGCTATAAGTAGAATACGCTATAAAGCTTCTTATATCTAATATTACGTAATTAGCTACTAGAGCTATACGCATAGCTTACAAACCTACTTAATAAGAGGTAGATCTAGGCTAGCTTCTCTTCTACTAGGTTACTAGTTCTTTTAGTAAAGAAGGCCTCTAGAAGTTAGCGCTTCTACGTTAACTACTATAGCCTTAATAAGATTATAGTTATAGATTACTACTTACTACTCTTAATTAAGAAGACGCTGCGTATACTTTTAGAGGCTTATTAGTTTACTAAGATTAATATTTATACTATATTCTATAAGCTATGTATAGCTAATAGTAATAAGGCAAAAATAGCGTTCTATACTTAATTTAGATTATTTAAGTAGCTTATCTACTCTTTTAGTCTAACTAGTATATCTATATTCTTCTAGTAGTATATTAATAGTACGCTAAAGAAAGTACTAGGTAATTTTATAATAGCGTACCTTAATAACGTTCTAATCTACTCTAGAGAAAGTAGAGCTAACTACTTTATAAAGGTAAAATAGGTTCTAACTCTACTATATAATATCTAACTTAACCTAGATTTTAAGAAAAGCGTATTTATAGTAAAGAAAGTCTACTACTTTAGTTATATTATTAAGGCAGAGCGCGCTATACGTCTAGACCTAGATAAGCTCTAGATAGTCTAGAACTAGTAAGTGCCTATAATAGTAATAGGTATACGTAGTTTTCTTAGGTTTATAAACTTTTATTATAACTTTATCTCTAACTTCTCTAAGATAGCTACTCTCTTCTACTAACTTATAGAAAAGGCTACCTAGTTTAAATAAAGACTAGAAAAGAATTAGGCTTTCTAAATATTAAAGTCTATATTTATTATAGACTCTATTCTTTATTAGTAAAACCTTTCTTACTAAATAATTATTAAGATAGACTACTTAGGTATTACTTTAGAAAAATGTCTTTTGTAGTATATTAGAAGTATTCTATACCTAGTTACTTACTATTTAGTAGCTTTTATAAGTAAGAAGCGTAACTATACTATTTATAATAAAAAGTTACTTACTATAGTATACTATCTTAAGATATAAGTAGCTAAGCTTACTAGCGTATATAAGCTTTTTAAAGTTCTTACTAACTATAAAAACTTAGAGTACTTTACTAGTATATAAAACTTTAGTAAGTAATAGTATTACTAGATAAAGTACCTTTCTAAATTCTAGTATATATTACGTTATTAGCCTAAGCGCCTTATAGTACGCCTTAATATATTAAGCTACTATAAGTAAGACTATATAGAGAATTTCTGCTAGTTAACACGTATTATAATATCTATCTAGATCTTAGTAGGTATAGTCTAGGTCTAGGTAGAGAATATACCTCTACTAGGCTCTTTAGTATTTTTTAACCTCTATATACAAAGCTTATAGAATACTACACTAGTAGAGAATTCTAGCTATATTAAGAAGTAGAGAGTAGTCTATCTAGATATAAAAGCTTTTCTACCTAAGGCTAATATAACTTAGTAAATTAGAAACTACGCTATTAGTGTATATAGTATACTACTTTAGAGAAGCGTTTTATAGCTACTAAATTAGAAGCTACTTACTATAATAGTAATCTAAAGAGTTTATAAGTTAGACCTAGTAAAGCATCTAGAGAAGAATATTACTTTCTACTATATATACTAAAACTATTACTAGAATAGTATATTAAGTAACGTTACGCGTTATATTAGAAATTACTACTACTACGCTATCTACTTCTCTTAGAAGAAGCGCTAAGAGCTGTTATAGCCTATTCTAGTAGTAGATAGATACTAGTAGCAAATCTTAATAGACTTTATAATAGAACTACTAGCCTATAATAAAACTTTACTATAGTATCTTTTAGTTATTATAGATTATCTATTAAAATTTATCTAGTTAGAAGTAGTTCTTTCTATAGCCTTAGACTACATTACGTAGGTATTCTATAACTACTAGTAGTATTTCTATAGATTTTTCTTAGCTCTTATTATAAACTATAGCTCTAACTAGTTAGAGACTTTCTAGACTACCTTATATAAGCTTATAAAGGTAGACTAGCTACTCTTAATATTATACTACTTCTAGACTAATAGAGGTATAAAGCGTATAAACTAGAAGGTATAGATAGTACTATATATAATAGTAAACTTTAAATAGACTAACTAGCCTAATTACCTTCTAGCGTGTTAACTTACCTTAAATAACTATAACTTAAGTGTTATAGAGGTTAGCCTAAATCTACTACTTAATAGATATATAGTAGAGATGCTATAGTAGGTTCTATCTTAGAAGAGATTTATATATACTTCTAAGAGCTACGCTATCTAGTTTATAAAGTACCTAAAGTCTAGACTTAATCTAGCCTAAGCTATAATTATTTTTATCTAGTAGTAGTAATAGAAGGCTATAAACTAGTTACGCTACTCTATAGAGTAATTCTAAGTTAGTAATAAAGTATAGTTCTCTATACGTAATATTAAAACAAACTAGCCTAGTAAGAAATTAGACTAGCTCTAAGTAAAGTACGCTATAATAGTAGTACTATTCTTTCTTATAGTTATCTTAGACCTACTTAGAAATCTATATAAGACTATCTATATAAATCTAGTAAAGTAGATAGTAGTAGATTCTCTACTAAGCTAGCTGCTAATAGACGTATAACTAGAGCTTATAGTAGACTTATATAAAGATAATAAGAATTTATATAAATAAATAGTAGAGAAAGTTTTATAAGTAAAAAACGCTCTTAGTTAGAGCTAGTAGAAGGCTTTAGTAAAGTAGGCTAGCTACGTTACGCTAATATAGGTTAACCTACTTAAACTCTCTAAAACTAAGACGCTAGATTATTTTAAATCTAAATATAAAAACGTATATTTTTATAATAGACTAGTGCATTATAATAAGAAAAGAAAAGATATATAATAAATTTAGCCTTAGACCTATAATAAAAAAGTTAATTTAATTAGTCTTTAGTCTACGTTATCTAGTGCGTACTATAAATCTTAAGAATAGTAACTTTATAGGCACTATATAGATCTAGACTAGAGGTATATAAAGTCTACTTAGTTATTCTCTATCTTATAATAGATCTACTTATTAGAAAAACTACTACTTATATTAAACTACTTATTAGGCTCTAGAATCTTCTTTTTAATCTTAGAAAATTTCTACTCTAGCTACTATTATAAGTTCTTCTTAGATAGAATTAGATTTTTCTTAAGTAGAGAAAGCTTCTTCTTAAGTAGAAGCTACTTCTAAACGTAGCTAAAGCTCTAGAGAAGTAGCTCTAGAATAAGTTAGCCTTTAATATAGTAGTGCGTAGAATAGTTATTATATAGTAGTAGAGAAGTCTTTTACTTAATAGAGCCTTAGCGCAAAGTATTACTACTAGAAGTTAATAATAGTAGAATCTAGAAAAGATAGACCTCTAATTTAGCCTTAGACTTAGAGTTAGATATAGGCTAGCTAGATAATATTAAGATATAGTACTAGAGTTAGTTAGAGGTAGAGAGGTTAGTAGATAGAGTAGAGTTTAGAGCTAGTCTAAAGTTACTAAGCTACTTAGCAAAATTCTCTATTAGCTTATTCTAGTTCTACTTAATATTCTTATAGACTTTAGTGCTATAGTAGACTATATCTATATAAAGCGCTAGAGAATTCTATATAAAGATAGGTACTAGAGTACTACGCTTAGAAGTACTGCGCTACTTATATATAGTAGAAAAGGCTTACGCGCTTAAGTTTAGAAAAAAAATAGCGCTAGACTAGATATTAACGTAATAGTAACTATAGTAGATAGTATCTCTAGTAGTTTAAGAGTAGTTATAAAAAGAGTTAGTATAGTAGTTAGCGTAGCGCGTAGAGACTCTATACTCCTTATTATCTAAGTTATATTTATTCTTAGGCTAGTTATTAATCTAGTAGGCTTAGTAGTAGAAACTAGAGCTACTTAGAGGTAGATAGTCTACTTAGTAGTAGTGCTTTAAGAGCATACTAGATAGAAGTTAGTTCTAACAAAAGTTAATATATAGATAGTATAGAGAAAGTTAGAGTTTATACTATAATCTTACTAAATATATTCTTCTACTACTAAAACTAACTACTAATAATATTTAGAGCGCTACTAACAAAATATATAAGATTATTTAAATTATTTAAGCTATAACTAGATACTATAGAAATAACTATATTTCTCTAAGAAGAATTAAATAAAGATATCTAGTTATTAGATAGGCGTAAAGCTTTATACTAGTGTTAAGTAGAAAGTTTATAAAAGATAGCTAGACTAGAGCCTTACTTAGCTATAGTAAGAGTTAATTTAAAGTAGTAGTAGAGAATATAAAAGCGCAGCGTAAACTTTAGTATAGTTCTAGTTATAGACTATATAGTGCTATATATCTTTAGATCTATAATATAAGTATTTCTGCGCCTAGTACTTTACTTAATATAGTAGTTCTAATTATAGAACGCGCAGCGTAGCTTAGAGTTAATAAAAAACTTAAGTATATATAAAGCGCACTTTACCTTATAATAGCTATAGAAAGAATATAAAGAGCCTAAAAGAAGTTAGCTTATAGTCTAGACTTTTAAGAGAACCTAAATAGAATAAACTAGTACTAGGCTTATACTTATACTTTCTAAACTAGAAGAGTAGCGTAATATATAGAATATATAAATAATTCTTAGAGTTAGCTTTAGTAAAGTTAAAGTTATTAGAGTTACTTTTAACTTTATACTAGTCTATACAGCGCTACTTACTCTATTATATATTAGTTAGAGTATAGTCTAGACCTAATTAGAGCTCTTACCTTAGAGTTGTAGAAAAAGCTATATCTAGAGAGACTAGTTAGCTTTCTTAGATCTTAGCCGCTAGAGGCGCTAGTAGTAGTAATACTAGTACTACTATTTTACGCGTTAAAAGAACTAGCTAAAGTAAATAGTACTAGAGCTATAAGCTAGGTAAGAATAATATAGAACCTTATAATAAGAGGTATAGATATAGTCTAGAACTAATAGATTTTTAAAAGAGGTAGGTATAGAAGTTATAAAGTAAAGAATTTAGAGTAGATTAGAATAAAGGTAAGTTACGTTAGAGTATAAGTAAGGCCTTAGATAAAAGCTATATTATAATTATAAAAAATTATAATATAACTCTAGTCTAGATATAGTTTAGAGTTATTATAACTCTATACGTAGGCGTAGTAAAGGTTATATAGATAAAATTTTTATATAGTCTAAAAACTCTATATACATAGATCTACCTCTACGCGTTACTTATTAAGTCTATAACCTTAGTATAAAAGTATTCTCTATAATACTATACTACTTTTCTAACTAATATAATAGAGGTAAGTTTAGAGATATATAATAGTCTTAGACTTTATCTAAGCCTAGGCTAGAATAGAGAAGATATAGGTAAGGTCTAAACTTACTATATAAACCTCTAGATTCTATATATAGCCTCTTAAGTTCTAAGCCTTATAATATTCTATTAATACTTAGTATATTCTAACTCTAAGGCTAGTTTATAATAGTAACTATTTAGTTATATCTTTAATATATATAAAATAATCTAACTATTAGCGTAAGAGTTATTAACGTAATAGTAGAAAGAGAAGAAAAGAATAATAAAGAAATAGTTAGAGAAAATAATATAAAGAAAGGTATATTAAAAACTATTATAGAAGAAGTATAAAGTAGAGTAAAAAAGAAAATAAAAGAAAAAGTTATTTAAGAAGTAGAAGAAAAGATAAAGAAAGATATAAAAAAGAATATAAATAGAAAAGTAAAAGAAGAAGTAAAATATAAAGTAGAGAAAGACGTAGTTACTAGAGAGAAAGATATAGTAGCTAGAGAAAAGAAGAAAAAGTAAAAAAATAAAGAAAGAAAGAAGAATAATAGTCTACTATAGAATATAATAATAGAATAGAAAATTATATATATAATAATAGTTATAAATAATAATTAATAGGTAGAAGTATATAAAATAGTAATCTAGTAAGACCTATAAATAAAGTAACACTATCTAATAGAGCTATAAGCGCCTATAGTAAATACACTATAAAAAAAGTAAGAAGCTTATAATAATATAGTAAAAAGAAATAAAATAATAATTATATAGCTAATTAGTAGAAAGGTAGATAGTAATAGAGTATTTTATATATCTATAAATATACTATACACTAAAGTAACTTTATTTTTAGTAAAGACGCGCTAGTTTAGTAATACTAGTTTATAGTATAATATCTAATAGTTTTTTTAAAACTAGCGCTAATAAAATACTTTATTTATTAGATAATCTAGTAATTATTAAAGTTTTAAGTAATTCTAGATAGTTATAGCTATATTATCTAGAGGTTTACTAGAAAATAAAGTAAACTAAGACTTCTACTTTACGTAGAATATATATATAAAGTATAAGATAGTAATAGTAGCTATCTATATTAGCGTATAATAGATAATAGTATTACTTAGGTAGACGTACGTACATAAAATAGAGTAGATCTAACTAGAAGATAAGCGCGCTAGTAGAGACGTTATACGCAACTATTATAGTAAAGGCTAAGTATAGAGTAAAGCTATTATAGAACTTATTTAGCTAGTCTACTATTTACTATCTAGAGTAGACTATAAGATATTCTACGCAAGACTTAAACTAGTAATATAGTAGTATATAATTATATAGAACTTAGATTAGAGTAGTTTACTTTTTATTCTATATAAGAAAATATTAAAGTAATAGTTTAAACGCGTATTACGCGTAGGTAAGTTAGACTTATTTCTTTAGCTAGTAAGAAAGAAAAAGTCTAATATATATAAAGCTAGTTAAGTATTAGAAAAGTAGCTAGACCTAGAAAGTATTAAAGAAGCACTAATTACTAGAAAAGCTGTACTAAGCATTAAAATAGTAATAAGTATAGCTTATAGTAAGATCTATAAAATAGATAAAAGTAAGAATAAGAATAATAGTTTAGAAGAGAAAGATAAGAAGAATATAAGTATAGGCGCTTTAGAATATAATAATTAGACTACTAAACTCTAGCAAAAACTATTATTACTAGATTTATTTATTCTAGTAAGCTCTAGTAAAGAAGATTAGTAACTAAATAGAATTTAATATTTAATAAGAGCTAAGTAGAGTTAAAGAATAAGTATAGTAGAAGTATAAGCTAACTATAGAAAAGAGCGTAATTAGAAATTAGAAATTAGATAAAATAGTGTAAAAGTACTCTACGTATATAGTTAGATAAAATAGATATAATAATCTATATAGTTAAGATAACTTATAAGAAAAAACTATATATATTATTCTTCTAATACTCTATTATAGTAGATTAAGTTATTCTCTAGAAATATAGTATACTTACTCTTAGTCTTCTATAGAGTAAGACGTAATATAATTATCTTAGTAAGACTATTAGCGTTCTCTAATCTTACGCGCTAGATAGACTAGTATTAGATAATATAAATAAAGTATTTATATATACACTATAATAATATAAGTAGAAAAATATATAGTTAAAATAAAGTAAAGAAGATATAGTAATATATATAATAACGTAGTAATAGAGGTTAGATAACTAGCGCTAGTAAAGTAGAAACTAGAAGAATATAGACTCTATAGGCGTCGCGAAAGTATAGATTAGATAACTAGTAAGAATAGCTCTAAAGCTTAAGTAAGATAATAGCGTAGGCGTAGTAAGAGCGTAAATAAAGTAACTAGTATAAGTATTATAATAATATAAATAAAGTAACTTATATAGATATTATAATAATATAAATAGAGTAACCTATATAGTATTATATAGACTTAAAAAACAAAATCTACGCGTTTAATATAGTAGCGTTAATAAGAAAAATAATAGATACGCTATATATAGATAAACTATAAAGTATTATAAGTATTAATTTATTACGCTAAGATAAGATATACCTTAAGTAGGTAGAGATAATCTATAATGCTTAGTATAGGCTTACTATAGTAGGTAGTAGACGTAACATAAGCGTACGCTATAGTAATAATAACACTAAGACTAGTAATTAGTAAATAGAAGCGCTAAGTATTATATAGTAAGCTTACCTATTATAAAGTAGATATAGAAGTACTAACACTAAAGAGTAGGTAGAAAGGTAATATATATAAACTTAGTATTCTTAATATACTATAAGATGTCTATATAGCTTACTTAGAGTTATATATAAACTTTAACCTTCTATATTAGCGTAACTCTAATAATAATATATAATAGTATATAGAGCGTAGTAAGTATTAAAAAAGAGAGCGTATATAATTATAATACTACTATTAAAATCTAGAAATATATTTTAATAGTTAAGTGTAAATAATTATAGCTATAAAGAATAAAGAAATATAGTAGATAGCTAGTATAGGCGCTAGTAATTTGTTTGTAAAAGTAAAGAATCTAACTTTAATTCTTTATGTAATAAAGATAGATAATATATATAGACTTAGTGTTCTTAATACACTATAAGATATCTATATAGTCTACTTAGAGTTATATATAAACTTTAACTCTCTATATTAGCGTAACTCTAATAATAATATATAATAGTATATAGAGCGTAGTAAGTATTAAGAAAGAAAGCGTATATAATTATAATACTACTATTAAAATCTAAAGATATATTTTAATAGTTAAGTGTAAATAATTATAGCTATAAAGAATAAAGAAACGTAGTAAATAGCTAGTGCAGGCGCTAGCAATTTATTTACAAAAGTAAAGAATCTAACTCTAATTCTTTATATAATAAAGATAGGTTTTATAAACTTATAAGTATAAGCTAGTTATAGATATCTTACTATATAAGTAGGTTTATAAAATCTATAACTATAAAAAATAAACTTAAATCTAGTAGTAAATACTTACTAGTCTACTAGACCTAGAACTTTCTACTAAAAAGTTTCTATTTAGATTTATTTTAAATAGAGTTAGTTATAGAGTTCTACGTATAGATCTTCTAACCTAAAAAAACTTTATTTAGATTTCTAACTATAGTAAGCTATAATAGTTAATATATAGCTTTATAAAGCTATTCTTCTTCTTAATAAAAAGAATAAGTACGCTAGCTAGTAACTTTAAGCGTTTTATCTACTCTTATACTATATACTCTTTTAGATACTTTCTAAAAAGCTTTAACTTAGTTTAAAAAAGATTATATAATAGTATATATAGTAGATTAGTTTTAGACTTTAGATTTAGAGCTAAGTTTTATAAGCTATACTTAGTAATAATTACTAAGTTCTTTTTAGAATAAATATTAATAAACTTTATATATAGTAGAAATGTATTACTTATTTAAGCTAAGAATAGATTATTCTAATCTACTACGTTTACTAGATATATATATATATATTTATACTAGAATTATATATACTCTTTTTAAATAATTAAATATTTTCTACTATAATCTTTTAAAAAGAGTTAACTTTCTTAGCTTTATTATCTCTAAAGAGTATATACTATAAAGTATAGTTTAACTTAAAGTTATAGTAATTAATCTATAGTAATTCTAAATATATAGTATACTTATTTAGATTAGATACTATAAATAGAATATACTATATCTTTATATAGCTTTATAAATTAGTAATAGTAATATCTACTTTAGTTATTCTATAGATAGTAAGCTTTCTACTATTAATTTCTTCTATAAGAAGATTAGATAAAGAATTAATAACTAATTCTTACTTTTTTACTAATATAGTAGAAATAAAGTTTAGTTATAAACTACTATTAATTATTATCTCTTTAGGCTTAGATATCTTAAGAGTAAACTTTACTATTAAAAGTTAGAATAGAGTAGACTATAAGATCTTATATAGTATTTCTATATTTTTATTCTTTTTATTTAGAGAAATATAAGTAGTAAAATAGAAGATTAATTCTTCTACTTCTAGTCTTTTTCTAACTTAGACTTATTAGTAGACTTACTTATAGTATTAGATATATTAGCCTTTAGATATTTATTCTTATAATAACTAACTTTACTATATCTATAGTATATAATTTACTTTTTAGATATATTATTATTATCTAAACTACTTTTCTTTAATCTATTCTAGACTAATCTAGCACGCTTAGTATTTTTTAGAAGTTTACTAGTACTCTAAATATTAGATTAATCTTAGATAAGTTAAGGCCTATTCTTCTTAGATAGTTATAGCTTATTTTCTAAAATATAGAACTTTTATTAGAAAATAAAGTTAGTATATTCTTCTACTTATAGAAGTATAGAGTATTAGTCTATAAAGAGTAAAAGTAAGCTTTTTCTAATATTATTCTATAAGGCTATAGTATACTTTAGTACTTATATATCTAGTATTTAGTCTAATCTAAGTTTCTTTTATAATAGTTTTATATAATCTAAAAAGTTTATAGAATTCTAATTACTACGCTATATAGTATACTTAAAGTAATTATAAGTATATTACTTATACTTTTATAAAAAACTAAGTAAGTTTAATATAATATACTTAAAGTCTACTTATAATAGTATCTAGATAGAGTTCTAGTACTTTTCTAATACTTAATAAGTATACTATAGAGTCTTTAATAGCTCTAAGATATATATAGTACTAAAATCTACTTTCTATATTTTTATTATAAAGCTTTATAGTATATAAATAAAGTATAACTTATAATTCTACTTCTAGTAATTATATTATACTTAGTTAGTCTTTAAGAATAACTATAAAAGTTTAGATTTTAGAAAACTTCTAGTTAAAAAAGTATTCTCTAAGTAAGTTATAGATAGCGCTTTTATATTCTTTTTAAAAGTAGTTAGATTATTTATAGTAACTCTAGTATAAAGATTCTATAACTTAGCTAGCTTAATATACTTTAGCTAGAGTATTCTTTAGATATAAAGGCGTTATAGCTTCTAGTTTAGAATAGCCTCTTTTAGAATATTCTAGATCTTATTAGAAGTAAAAATATAATTCTATAGTAATAGTAGTAGAATTAAACTATTACTAACGTTATTATTTATCTTAGATATAGAAGATATTAGCTTATACACTTTCTTCTTAATAGAAGTTAGTACTAATAGATTTATAGCTAATACTACTATATTAGATAGTTTTATATTATTATTAATATTTATTAGTATATAACTATTACTATAAGTGTTATAAGTAAATATTATATAATATAGGCGTATTATAAGATAAATAATTTAAATATTAAATAAGTAACTACTAATTAATATAGAATATAAAAGATAGCTAAGTAATAGTATATTATCTAGTAAGAATAGATAAATTATTACCTTCTAGATAATAATTCTCTAGATCTACTTATACTTACACTAGATTAGGTTATATAATATTATCTAACTATCTAGAATATAGATTTCTAATAATTATAAGTATTAATTTATTACGCTAAGATAAAGTATATCTTAAGTAGATATAAGTAATCTATAATACCTAGTATAGACTTACTATAGTAGATAGTAGATATAATATAAGTATACGCTATAGTAATAATAATACTAAGACTAGTAATTAGTAAGTAGAAGTACTAGGTATTATATAGTAAGTCTATCTATAGTAAAATAGATATAGAAGTACTAATACTAAAGAGTAAGTAGAAAAATAATATATATAAACTTAGTATTTTTAATATACTATAAAATATTTATATAGCTTACTTAGAGTTATATATAAACTTTAACTTTTTATATTAGTATAACTTTAATAATAATATATAATAGTATTTAGAGTATAGTAAGTATTAAAAAAAAAAGTATATATAATTATAATACTACTATTAAAATCTAGAAATATATTTTAATAGTTAAGTATAAATAATTATAGCTATAAAGAATAAAGAAACGTAGTAGATAGCTAGTATAGACACTAGTAATTTATTAGTAAAAGTAAAGAATCTAACTTTAATCTTTTATAGAATAAAGTTAGTTTATATATAAGCTACTATAGGTATAGCTTAGAGTATAGTAGTAGATAGAATAATAGTAGAAAAAGTAAAAAACCTTTTAGCTTTAAACTTAAATAGCTTTTCTACTATAGTTAGAATATATAGTATCTAATTTTTATATTAATAAATAAGTACTTTATAGTTTATAAAGTTTTTTTAATAATTAGTCTATCTAGAATTTCTTCTAGTAGTAATAAGATCTAGCTAGCGTATATACTATACTCTAGTATACTTTTTTATAGAACTACTTATTAGTATAATAAAAATAGAGCCTAGATAGTAGATATTAATACTTTTAGATATATTAGATATATAGTATTATACTATATTATCTATATTAAATCTAGAAAATAACCTAGTATAATAGTATACTTTAAGTATTATTTTTTTAAACTAGTAGATCTTTATAAAATAGTTTATAAAGTTAAACTTACTTAGCTTATACTTAGTAATAACTATAGTAGTCTTAGTTATAGTAAATATAGAATATCTTATATATAGCTTAGAGATAATAAAAGCTTTTATAATTAATATACTTACTATATTAATAAGTAGATAGAATATATAAAAGATATAGAAGATAAAAAAGATAAAAGTATAGAATTTTACTTTTTATAACTATAGCTAAAGAGTTTAGTATAATTATATATATAAAACTTTTCTACTATCTTAAAATAGCTATTATATAATAGATTTAAAGTTATTCTATATAGTACTAAGAGCTATAAACTACTATACTTTACAATCTTTCTACTTTATAGCTTTATTTTAGAAATAGCTTTAAATACTTAAGTTCTTAGATATTTATTACTATTTCTTTATAGTTATAGCTTTTTCTATTTTCTACTTTTATATAAAGCTTCTAGAGAGTAATAAGATATATATATAACTTTTAAATATCTTTCTAAGTAGCTCTACGTCTCTAGAATTAGAGTATATAGAATATATACTTTTTTATTTCTTTTTCTTTATATAATCTAAGCTTATAGAGCTTTAAAGCTTTAAACTCTATAGCTTAGTTTTAATTACTAAAACTTTTAAAAAAAGATATACTACTATCTACTATAAAATAAAATATTTAGAAAATATATCTATATTATAATTATATACTATATTACTTAACTATATTATACTTATATTTCTATACTAGTATACTTAATAAAGTAATAAAGAATAAATATAGCTAGTTCTATTAGTAGTATACTAGTTACTATATATTATATTATTTCTAGTTATTTCTAGTTATAGTATAAACTAGAAAGTTATATAGTTAATTATATAAAAGTCTATAAACTAAAATAACTATATTACTAAAGTAATATATACTAAATTAATTAGCTTACTTTTAATAATTAGATCTTATTAAAGATATATACTACTATATACTATAAATAAAAGTATTTAGAATATATATCTAAATTATAATTATATACTATATTATTTAGCTATATTATTTCTATATTATAGAACTAGTATATCTAATAAATAATATTCTAAATTAATATTTAAATTATTTAGTAGTTCTAAAAGAGACTAGTTTAAAGTTTTTTAATATTTTTTAATATCTTTTAATATTATTTTACTATAAAGATAACTCTAAATTAGACTTAAGATACTAAATTAGCTTTTATACTTCTATTCTAAGTTACTATAGATTACTACTTATAGATATATATAGGCTTAAAAGTACTAATAATACTAAATAAGTGTAATTTACTTTACTATAGTATAATCTATGTATACTTGTTCTGTTACTTTTATCTCTTTTAATTCTAGTTTCTTCTTGCTTCCGCTCTCGTCTTGCATTTGCAACTACGTCCCGAATCCGCGTCTTCGCACCAAACCTAGAGGAATCCCGAACGACCGCGACGAAGCTTGCGCGAACGAAACCTGAATGTCCTCAAGCGACAAGCCCCGCGTCTCGCGCATACACGTTGCGAGCACGACGAGCGTCAAAAGCGCAATCGCACCGAAGAGGAAGTACGCGCCGTACGCCGACTTCGCGAGAAAGATTGGAGTCGCGAACGCAACGAGCCAATTCGCAAGCTGTTCGTGGAAGAGGTCAGCAAAGAACGGGCGACACCGATGCCAGCGAAGGCCGTGAAGGAAAAGGTAATGACGCGACTTACAAAGCTACCGCCCGTGGCCATCGAATTCGTCGTCGCGCGCGTCCGCGTGGGCTGGATCTCAGACGCATAGATCTTACCCACGATAGCCCACGTCGAGACGTATCCAATTGCGAAGACGAAGACCGAGACAATAACGACCCATCGCGCAGCTCCATCAGAATGCACGACGTTTGCGGCATACAGCGAGCCGATCAGAAGCATGGTGCCAGAGAGGATGACGCCGCCGCAGATGGCGGACGTGCGACGACCCCATTTGTCTGCGAGGAGGGTGGCGGGAATGCTGAAGGCGAGCATGAGGATGGCGGAGACGCCAGAGGCGAGGAACGAGGCTGTTTGCGATGGTATTCCTGCTTGCGCGAAGATGGTTGGGGCGTACTGCGAGATTTGATCAGCATGCAAAGGTGAGTTCACGTTGTTGGGGCACAACATACGTAGAGCACGCCGTCGATGCCGCTCAACTGAACGAATGACAGGATGAACACCGCGAGCCATGTCTGCGATCGATACTCCTTCTTGAAGATCAAGCGCAGGCCCTGCAGTATGTCGACTTGCTCCTCCGGGCTGGCGTTCTCCGTGGGGCGCAGGACGTCCTTCTCCGCCTCCGCGGCTTCAAAGTCCAGTTTTCTGAGCTCCTGCATCGCTCGACTTCTTTGCCCGTGCAAGATAAGCCAGCGGGGACTCTCGGGCAGGAAGAACGAGCCAGCAGCCCACATCGTGGCCAGTGCGGCTTGCAGTATGTAGGGAAGACGCCATGACATATTGCCATTGATGTGTAGACTCCCATAGCACGAGAAATAACCAACGCAAACCCCCAGCGCAGCGCCAAACTGCGGGAGCGAAACGAACTTACCGCGACTTCGACTCGGCGCAATCTCACAGATATACACACCGATGTTGGTGAGCGCGAAGCCCTGACCGATCCCCATCAATGCGCGGCCGACGAGGAAGAGACTGAGATGGAATGCAGCGCATTCGAGGACACAGCCAATGGTGCACAGGATTGCGCCGACGATGATGATGCGGAGGCGACCGAAGCGGTCGGCAAGGTGGCCGGCGACTGTTGCTGGGATGGCGCCGCAGAGCATGATTAGAGAGACGGTGAAGCCGCGCATAGTGGGTGACAGGTAGCCGAATGTGTGGGTGAAGGATGGCATCTCGGTGACGGCGCCGACGGAGCCTGTGTCGAATCTGGTGGCATGTTAGTGGGTTGGTTCGCGTCTGCGCTGGGCAAGATGCGCGATGTATGTGACGAGAGATGGAAGGCATTCATGACTTACCCATTTAGTACACCACCGAGGGCGACAAAGGTTGATGCGAGCGCGTAGCCTGGTATCTTGTTAGGGATGAGCTTCATTGCTGTCAACATTCCAGCGATAGACAGAGAGGTTCGAGTAGAAAGTGATTACTCTTCAGCGAAAGCCAGTGGAAAAACATGTACCAGATACTTCCCCGCATTCGGAGATAGCGAGACGTAGACCGCGATTGGTTGACGCGATAGTCATTCACCTGAGCAGTGTTGGAGTGAACGATGCGCGTAAGCAATGAAGTCGCAATGACGTAGGTGGCTCGCGCTGAACACCTCAAGCTCTTACTCATCACTGCGGCGTAGTCAGAGTTGATCGTCGAGAGTTCTTCAAGCAGCCTGAGTATGGTCTATGCGGAGTAGGTTTCTCGCGGATGTCCTGCTCCATCTGCGCACAACCACCAGTTCGTGTCGCAATGCTCGGAATAGAGTCACCGCAGTATTTGGAATGACCACCCGTTGTGCCGCATGTCAGCGCGAGCTCCAACCAATTGCCGCCGTTCAAAGCGATCTGAGATGCCGAAGAACATGCAGCACAACAGCAGAAAGAAGCAGTAAAGTAGATAGGCGTGAAACGTGTGTCTCCCTCCATCTCGCAGCAAGATCGACGACATCGAAGCCATTATTTTCAGAGCTATCTAAGGCTGCGTCAGCCCGTCAAAGAGGCCTACCTCTTGACCCAGTTCCCGCAGCAGCGTAGCCGCCCTCTCGCCATACAATCTCTCAATTACTTCCAAAGTGTCCAGCTCCAACAGCGTCCCATCAGTATCAAAGGAAACATCGCTGCGACTACCAGAACAGTCCAGCTTGAAGAGCGTTCTTGAACTGCTAAGAAATGGTCCATTACCCTCCGAGTTGCATTTCTCGTAGATTGACGCTGGATACGGGTCATGGGCATAAAGCTCCGACCCGTGAGCGTTGTTCTCGACAAAGACACGCGGACAGAGGTATGTTTCTAGTAGTACAGGCGAAGCTGAGGATGTAGCGTCTCGGATTCTTTTGAGAAGCTTTTGAGCGCGTGAATACACGCCGCGCTCCGCGCTGTCCTCGACACTAATCAACAAGTCTGGTTGTGTTGACTCATCCCCTAGAGCGTGCCGTACCACCTGGTACACATAGAACATTTGCCCGAGGGATTTGAAGTCCTTTGGATTTTCCGCGTCGGGCACAAACTGCATAAACCTTGTCCAGGCTGGTTCATGGACACCGAGATCGACGACGGCTTGTTGCACCGATGGAAGCGTAAGCATAATGAGCGACTTGCGGATGCACGAGAGTATTCGTTCACTCCCCGGTGTGACACTGATGGCGCATGGTTTGACGGACGGGTCTCTTCGCAGTAGCTCGACGTGGAGATAACCACAGAAGATATGCGAGATCTGCTGATGGTGCGTCTCAATGGCACAGAGCCAATTCAGAGCCTCAGCGAATCCACAACGACCAGACCGCAATAGATCGTCGATGGTCTGGTAGTAATGGAAACTGGGTATGTCCAAGCAAATCTGGGGTGGCTGGCAGGCTTTGTCTTCGCGATTATGACCAGTCCGCTCCGCCGCGGGTCGGGAGGCGATAGCAAGATCTGCAATGGCTGGAGCACTACGGGCAATGTACTCCAGCTCGTAGAGTGTAGCACCGTTGCACTGCCCGTTCTGGAAGTCGATGATCGGCATGTTTTTGGTGGCCGTGGTCATGACCTTGGACGAGAACAAACAGATTCCCGATAGAATAGTGATACTGCGCAAGCCCGAAGTCAAAAGACCTTGGATCGCAGCATTCGATGATGGGCCAGCGAAGTGCAGCCATTGCGTAGAGGACACGATGCTCGCCGGTGTCAGAGAAGTCGGAAAGTCGAACCTGGTCTCGACGAAGAAGGCGATTCTGTTTGTGGCCCATTCGTGATGCCCCCATGGATGACCTCCAACAATACCATGGGGCGAAACGGAAATCTTGCTTTTCTTGCTGCCCACAGAGCCGATCAATTGTTCAAATTTCCTGGCTGTTTCATGCCCTTTCCTGATTGCTCTCCTGTACCGGGGATGCCTGAGGATCTCGTCTCCACGGATGCCGTCGACTGGAGTTGAGATGTATCCGTAGATGTTCGTCGGAAAGCATCGCATTCTGGCTCCAGT
Source organism: Alternaria novae-zelandiae (assembly GCF_023758075.1). Classification (NCBI taxonomy): domain Eukaryota; kingdom Fungi; phylum Ascomycota; class Dothideomycetes; order Pleosporales; family Pleosporaceae; genus Alternaria; species Alternaria novae-zelandiae. The sequence goes on from NW_026057000.1 coordinate 48,337, forward strand.
GTCGTAGAAGCAAATCGTACATATGTCGTCGCTTGATGTTTCCAAGTTAGCAATCGGAAAGGTCATTGTTTGCAGTCGGGGTCCACGAAGTGTGCTTGGACTACAGAATTAGTGACTCTAGCTCTGTTCAGCTCACGTATATAACTACCCTCGATTTTCTCCGGCATCGACTCTATCCATCCTTCAGGAACGACCGTCCTCGAAACTGGGTCCAAATGATCCCCAGGACAGTCTAGTGTGCGAGACCTCCACAACCTCCCCTCCACCTCCCGAGGCGGTCAAACATGTGCTCGCTTTGAGAGGCCGAGAGATTGTGTAAGATATTGTGGATACGCGAAGGATTGCATCCTATAATGGAGTTCCCTGGTCGCTGTAGCAGACCGCGCCTCTATGCGAGGTAGGAACAGCTGGGGCAAAAGTCGCTGGCCGCCGCGTCGTCTCACTTCGCTCCCCGATGCGATACAATGAGTATCTTCCTTTTCGTGGAAGCAGAACGCGGCTCTTTGACGCGAATTGGGCGGATAGTGTGCGAGACCTCCACTACCCACCCATGGAATCTACTGACCGCCGCGTGCGGCATCATCTCACTTTGCTTCTCGATATGATGCGGTGAAGACGATCCCCCGAAATCGATCTTGCGGAAGCAAGATTCCGCGGGAGCAGCCAGCGGCGCGGGCGGGTAGGTACTAATGTTCGCTTTAGGAACGACTGCATTGAGGAGCAGAGCGCGATTGGATCACGGGAGTGGTAGCGATAGCCGTGTACCTGAGCAGTGTTAGGGTGAAGGATGCGCGTAAGTGCGGAACTCGCGATGACGTCAATCTCGCCCTTGCTTCAGAGCCAAATTGAGTCATGGCAATTGTAGCGGTAGCCATGTACCTCCGCAGTGTCAGACTGAAGGATGCGCGTAAGTACGGAAGTCGCGGTAATGTAGGTGGTCGCCGACCTTACCCTTGCTTGATGGCCAAAGAAGGTCACCCTTACTTACTGGCGAGGAAGGATCACGATGCGAATCGATAAGAGGAAAACTACTCCAGCCGATGTCGCGACCGATGCCACATCGGGAAGCATGACTGTCCATCGTTCACCGCTGGGATTACTGGATCCTGGACAAGGCAAATAATCTATAATAAGGATGTAAGCATCGCAGGATGAGTGGAGGATGGGAAAGGAAAGTGATCGGGAGACCCTGAGTAAGCAGCAAGCATACCACGTCGCCATGGTAATATAATTGGGTATCAATCTTCAGCTCGTATCTTCGTCTATCCAGTATCCAAACAAAAAGGAAATGTCCTCCTTTGCTCATGCGCTTCGTTAAGCATATCGACATCCAAAGTCTTTGGACAAAAAGAAATCCAAACGCCAGTGATGCAATCTATCGGAACCAAAAAGAACCAAGGAGATAGATGGTAAGAGATGTTTCCATATGTAAAGAGCCTTCTTATACACACGCGCTGTCCTGTTCTATGAAGCCTCAGCCAAGGCCTCACCAAGCGCATCCGCGTCGTAATCCTGGACCACGACCTTCGCCGGCGCATCGGGAACTTCATCAAAGAAGCCCCATATGGGTCCGTTCTGGTTCACGCCGCTCGGCCTCAGCTTGGGCTTATCCTTCTTCTTCGAGCCGTCCGCATTCGTGGTCGTGGTGCCTTCACTCGACTGCGTGTCCTGCGTGGACTGCGTTTCCTGGCTAAGGATCGAAGGCGCGCGGGTGGCCGTCGGCGAAGTGACGGGAGCAGGCGATGAGCCCCATTTGCCGAACACCCAACCTCCGACCTTCTTTGTGAGACCGGGGCCGCTGGAGGGCTGGGGACCGTCGCTCTTCCGGGGTCCGCGTTTCTGGTTCGCGATGCTAGAGTAGAGGAAGTCGCGGTTGGCCATGCTGCTCTGGGATGTCTTGTTCGAAAGCGTGCCGTGCGCGGTGGCGGTCCATGGTGTGAGTTCGGGGCCGACGGAGCCAGAACTGCCGGGCGTTGCGAATCGCGCTGCATTAGAGTATAGGAGTTGTGAGGGTCGTGACTGCAGTGTGTGGATGTCCATGCCGGAGACCGAGATGAGGGATTCGTGGGAGGCGTGGCGGCGTAATCCGGGTCGCATGGCGGTCATGGGCGAAACGAGGTCGTCGGGCTCGAATTCGCCGTTGGACGTCATCAGCGATGGCTCGGCGGTCGATAGCGAGGAGTCTTCGCTTTCCTCAGGGATAGCAGCCTGTGGCTCCGGCTGGAGGTAGGGCGAGAGCGTAAAGCTGGCATCCGAGAAGGAGTTGGCGGGGCTGACAGCTGATATGACGGCCGTCGCAGGACTGCTCTTAGCAGTGAGGGCAATCGGCGTGCTCGAGCTGCGCATTGTCGAGAGGCTTGGTGGCATGAGGCCGCGAGACTTGCGTCGCAGATGCTTGTTTCCGCCCTTCGCGACCTCAAGAGTGCCAGACGACCTTCGCAGCATGGGCGGCAACGCATCCGGATCGGAGCTGTAGTCGTTCGATTTGACGGGCCCGAACATGGGAGACTGGAAGTCGATGGAATCGGGAGGGCTGGTGGGCCGGGAAGAGTCATAGGCCTCACTGAAGACACGGTCGTACATGGAGCCACGGTGTGAGTCCGAGACGGGTGACCCTGCGAAAGAGCCCGGCGTGAGGGTCGATGCCTGAGACCATCTGTGCGAGTTAGGCACAGTGACCGCGGTGTGTTCCAGTATTGTAGCCGTGGATGAGCGATCGAGGGTTGCAGGCGGATCGAAGTGCGTCGGAGTGAGGGAGAAGCGCTTCTTCTTGGGCCGTCGCTGCGCCGGTGGCTTAGGCACATTTCTGGTGACCTTCGGACCGTGGTAATGGTGATGTATGTGCAGTTCCTGCTGTAGCGAAGCTTCCTGTTCCATTTCCAGTTCCTTCTGCAGCGACGGACTCGTGACGTCCTCATCGGGGCGGGGTGACGTCGAGACAGGCTGGTGAACCTTGAGTTGGTCTCGCAGGCGTTCGACCTCCTCGTTGGAGTTGCCCAGTAGCTCGCGCAGTTCCAGTATGCCGTGTTGCAGGTTCGCGTTATCGAGTAGAATGTCCTTAACAAAGTGGGAGACGACGTTGGGCCCGCCCTTGTCAGTCCCAGCTTTGGCCTTGAGTCTGCCGGCAGCGGTGTGGAGTTCGCCCTCGACGACCATCCTCCGCTCCATGCGGGCCACGACCTCCATGTGTCGCTGACGCTCGGCGCGGGACTCCTTCTCGATGCGGTCGATCTGGTCCTGGAGATCTCCTATAGTCCGCTCGGCCACCTTCCACCGCTGTATGGCGGTGCGCTCGTCGACGATCTTGGCGTCCAGGCTGCTCTGAATCTGCGACTGCTCTCGCTCGAGGTCGATCAGCTGGCGCTCGAGCAGCTGCGTGCGTGCGGCCAGGGAGCTGAGGCGGTCGATCTCGTCTTCGGTGGAGCGCAGCGTGTCTTCCAGCGCGCGGATGTGGGCGTCTGACTCGGCGACGGCGTTGTTGAGCTGCTCGAGCTGGTCGAGAAGGTCGCGGTTCGCCTTGATGGTCTGCGCATTCTTGGCTTCGAGCTCGATCTTGTCCTTTTCGAGCCCTTCGATGGTGTTGATCATCTCTTTCCGCTCGCGCTCCGAGTCGGCGACGTAGGCCTCATGGCGGACGAGCAGGGCCTGCAGGGCAAAGGTTAGCGGCATGCGCGGTAGTAAGAGCCGACATGCGGGAGTGAGCGACGTACCTGGCCCAGCTGTGCAGCCTTGGAGACATCCCTCTCCAATCCTTCTAAGAGTCTTCCGTTGTGGGCGAGGAAAGCGCAGTCATGGCTCCCACAACAGCAGCGAGGCCCTGGCATGGCACCAAGGCCGGCCGAGTCCATGTGTACGACCCCTCCGTGCGCGTAAACAAGTCGTGCAGAGCCGGCGGGAGCAGCGTGGTGAGTTAAAAATGCGTCGCAGAGTGGTGGATGGTCTCGCTCATGCTCGAATTAATTATGAGCGGGTAGGAGCTACATAGGAGGGAGAGAGCGGTGGCAGGAAAAGCAAGCGTCGAGGGAGTGAAGCGTCGTGGTGGTCACTAGTCGGGCGCGTCGAGGGCTGATTTGTTGTTCCTGACTATGCCGGCAGGCGGACCACGCTCCACTCAACCACCTGTCCCTGCCAGCTCACACTCCCCGCCCGCAAGCCTGCCACCGCCTTTTCCACCACCCCATTCCCTGTTTCTCCCACACATACACCTCACTCGGATCCGCACGCACATGTGACATTACACTCTGCGCACATCCTTCACTCTTTCCCCAGGCATCGTGAACGGATTTCCCTCACCAGGCCGTCGACGTCAACGGCGCTCGGACGCACCGTTTTCGATACCCCTGCGCAAATTCTAAGATTGCACATGCGAACGCCAATATCTCGCAATCTTGTGCCCAAAACAAACACGACTGTCTTGGCGGCTGCCTCGCGATGACTTCGCGCTGACTTGGACAAGCTCAGGTGTGCGTAGGCGAAGATGAGTAGGCCAACAAGGTGAGTATATAGGTTGCATACTGGTGAGTCTCAGGTAGGTCGCGAATCTTCATATCGAGTCAACTCTTTCACCTTATCAACCCCGCGTCACGTGAACCACTCCAGCTTGTACCCCAGGATCCAATGGCTCAACGAATTATGTCAAAGACTACGACGATGCGCATCGCTTCTCCGATACAGTGCTCTGCTCATCTGCATTATACACCGTCAGCCGCAGTCACCAACACCCAACGTCGCCTTCACGTCTCCGTAACTTCCCTCAAAGACCACGTCCCTTCAACACCGAAACCAGACCACCAAGCCGAGGACCCATCGCTCCCATCCTTCAACCTCTTCAAGCTGGTCCGCGATGCCAAGCCAGCAGTCCGTTACACTGTCTATGCTGGTCTCGGTCTGATGGCCACTGTCGAAACGACCTTCTGGTATCACGTGCTGCGAGCCAAGTTCTTTCCGCGGGCGTCAGTGGAAGAACAGGAGAAGGCTGATGCGCTACTCCAACGTTTGAGCGAGGCCATGAAAAACTATCGTCATGTGTGGATGGCGAACTATGGCAGGTACTACGCTGCGCATGTTTGGGGGCTGGGTTATGGTGGGCTTGATGGACTGGAACGTTGATCAGTGGTGAGCTCTGCCTCATGCCCGCCATCGGCCGCATCGTGCATAAAGAGGCGCAATCTAGCAACAACTTATTCATACCCCGCGTTTGGTGTCCCTGGGCTTAACACAGGCCTTGCAAAGTTTACATCTCTACGAGACTACTAATGTCATGACACCACCGTAATGTTTTTCTGTATGTACAAACATATTCCAACTTCGCTAACTTTGTTTACGCTCCAGACGTCGAAAGTGCCATGCGCCGACTTGAAACACATGATGATCTGCCTGGAGGTGAGGACCGATGCGATTGGGTGGCATTTGGGTGGCTACACCGGTGAGCGACGCACGCGTCTTTCTGGGTGCGCGATTATGCATGCGTTGGCTCGGGCTCAGATGCATGACATTGGTTGGCCCAGCCTTTCTGGCGTGGAGTTCTTGGCCCAAGCTGTTATTTATAAGGGAAGTTCGATCCCTCGTCGCTCGTCTACTGCGCTCGATAGTGAGGGCATTCTCCGCACTATGGTTCCGAACTGTATTTGGATACAAAATGCACACACCGAGAAGATCACCGTGGTACTTTCGTCAAACCGACCACATCGACTAGTAGTCGGTGCTAACGCTGAAGCTTCTGGCACTGGCGGAGGGGCTGGTGTCAATACCGCTGTACGCGCTCCTGTTCCATGGTCCTTTGCATCGAAACGTGCTTGAAACTCGTTTACTTACGAGGTGAACACAGTTGTACGATGAAGCCCCAACGAGGAAAAATATCTACCCGAATGAAATAGCCAAGTTCACTCTGGCCTCGTCGTGGAGAGAATCAACCGGCCTGATATCGATATACGGCCGCGACAATCCCCAAGACCCATACATAGAGAATGATCGGTTACTAGCTGGTACGAAAGCAGTCTTCAGGGAAAAGAAGGATCTCAAGATATTTCCTTATAACAGGAATCGCATGAGAGACCTGCACTCTGAATCCTATGTACCGGATCTGTGAATCGGAGGTTCTCATAGTCGCGTAGCCTGAATTGACGTCGGAATTGCAGGACCGTTTTTGGCGCACCGAGGATACTCATGAACGAGACTACGTTTGCAATGTGACAGCTTTTGACCTTCGCCGTGTCGTCATTTCCTTTACAACGAGCTACCTTGCATTGCAAAGGCGCATCCTGTAGCGCACACGTGAGCAGGGTGCTGTCGGAGAACCTTATTCCCCGCTTACGACAGATCTCATACCTGAATTCCCAATCCTGCAACATGTTGTGCACAGCCTTGATGTTGACGCCCTTCTATAGTATGACGTCGTAGGGCACAGCTCAACGTTGCCCCACCTCAGCCGCATCGATCATACAAAGGACTAGTGCCCATTATCGCGAATACCTTAGACCCAGTATTTCACACACCATCGCGGTTATGGTCGACTACAATTCCAACTCTGACCTTTCATGGTACTTCAACGACCAAATCGACCCGGCCTTTGCTTTACCAGGTGGCCCTTCCGCTGGGCTCGCTCCTCAAGACATCTTCCCCGCTTCCAGCTTAAGTGAGTACTGCATAGAATCATGCACGTCGTAGTTTGACTAACAAAGCATAGCCTTCGACCCGTGTCAAAATATCATACCATACGAGCTCCCCGATTACCCCACTACCACGTCCCATGTTGCGCAACTCCCACAACCGCTTGACCTCGATGCGTTCATGAGCGGACAACTGATGGATGGTATCACGCCGAGGTCTTCTCCAAACCGATTCCGCAGGCACATTTGCAACATCGCACCCTGCAACGGCGCAACCTTCGGTCGAAGCCACGAGTTGCGAAGGCACCACGCCTCCAAACACGACGTGCGCAATGCGCGCTTTTGGTGCCCAATCGATGGATGCGACAGAAGCAAGCGGGAGGGTAGAAGGGCTTTTCCGCGCAAGGACAAGATGGTAGATCATCTCATGAGGGTGCATGGCGATCGAGTTGGTTCTGCGGAGTAAGGGTGATCTGGGCGCGTGCTCGAACAGCGTCCTGGCTTCAGCTGGCGATGATTGGATATTATTGCGCCCATCTGGGGTGACGTGCTCTTTTCGTCGATTATCGTGGCGCATCGGTAGAGGGTTCCCTTTCGTTCACAGTCTACACATCTTGTGATTACGCTTTCGGTGGACACCGGTAGAGGGGAGTTGACAGATTCGGCTGCTTTATTATACCCATTTCTTCTTCGCAGGTCTATAGCCTTTCCGAGAGTTCCCTTGGCGCAGTACGAGTTCTTCTCAATACAATTCTGAAAACTCTAGCTCACTACAAAACCGTAACCGTACAATTTCCGCGATCATCTACCTCTTCGAAGAGTTTGGGGTCAAGAATTCTTGGCAAAGCCAAAAACTGGGTTTTGAGCATCTCAGTGGTCACGTTATAGTCAAGATCTCTGAAAGCTTCTGCAACCCCGACCCGCCTGTAGACCCCACGCTTGTCCCCAGGTAACTCGTGTAAGAGAAGGCACCCTACGAGACCAGCTCGTGTGCATCCAGGGTATGTTGGCCTGGCAGAACAAATTATCGGCATGATGATAGTGCTTTCTATCCAATTTCTTGCTTCTTTTTCCTTGCTAAGATCGAACCTTCGTGAGACAGAGGCTTGGACGTTGTCAACGCTATCTTCCTTTGGGGTCGGAAAGGACCATTGATCAGGATAAAAGGTGAAAGTGAAGCCGCTTCCGTCTGGTCCCGAGCCCCGATAGTACTGAGATTCCGTATCGATTATGATCCGAATGGTTTTGAACGTGCTGGGGCATCGCATTGGAGTGCCGCGAAGTCGTAGTCGAGATCTTTCCTCGTAATCGAAATGTTCGACGTCACATATATGCTCTGCTTCCATGCGTGCGAAGTGGGTCCAGATAACGGGCTTACCCAGTCCTATCCATGACCAACTTGGTAAACTCGGCAAGACTGTGACTGTGGTAGAGTCCTGCGATACACTGTAACCATCTCGGGCTACTCCCCACAGTATTCCCCGATGAAGGTATCCGTCCCACAAACCACATACGTACTGGTCTTTGGCATGTTTCGTGTACTCTTTCGTGATACCGGCAAAGGCAGGGATGCGGTCTGCAGCATACGTAAGATGGCGGCGTGTATAGTCTCCAACGATGTCAAACCAGCTATTGTAAAGCGAAGTCTGTAGTGTGTTAGTTCATTTAGATAGATTGATAAAGTTGACACCAACGTTACCGCTACGAAAACGGTTGAGGCTGAACCGCCAGGTGCTGTTGGTCATGGTTCGAAAATTGTGATCCAACAAGTTGTTTAGCCAACCGTTAGGCCAGACCTCGTTTGCAGCCGTTGTCTTGCACTGCCAGTACACTTGATCATCATTAAAGTGAACGGTACGGGTAGCCTACCGATTAGTGAATGGTACTTATGTGTGATAACAGAAGCGCTTACAAGTAATTGCTCTTGTAACGTCCAGGCTCGAGAAAAGATGGGGCCTTTCTTCATCTCCTCCCAGGGGTTATCACGGATGACATAATGCTGCTTTCCTGTCTTGCTAGTGACAAGCACGGGGACATTTCGATTCCAACGCTGGGGCAGCATAAACCCTGTTTGTCCATCGGAGAAACCAGAAGCAGAGATATTACAGCTAGCGTTCCTGTACACATCATGCATTCGAAGCGATTCTCGCTCCCAATCTTCAGGATCATCTTGCACAATGCAGAGTGAATCGATCCAGACGTACTGGAAGCCTAGAGTCACTGTCGCGTATAGGGCGTCCTGGAATGTCTTGGAAAGCTTGTTCACCGGCAGCGATGTCTCGAACGAAAGCAGATTCACGCAGGTAGTTGTGAGAAACTTGACGTTACCCCAACAGTGGGAAAGAGTAAGGTATGGTGTTCCTGCAGGCAATGAATCGCCGCGACATACATTCGCCATCACTTCGCGGCTTGTACCAATGGGCCGGACGCAAATGAGCCTGGACGGCAACGGCCTACATCCTGTTTGCGGTGGGCATTCGGCATGCTCTGAACAGCATTCCTCAATCCATTTCTGAATTAGAGAAAACGTTTCCTGTGATTTTATCGCAGGATGTAGTTCAGTACGGATGGCGCTTGGCTGGCGTTCTGAGCTTATCAGTTGCGATACTTATAATGCGTAGGGATATTACCTGTGACATTCGAATCCAGTAAGAAAAACGTCAACGCGCGTTGAGAGGTGTCCTTTGTAGTGTAAACCAAGATAACCAGCTTCAACGGGTCTGGAGGTATACCGCCTGAGGCTTCCAGGGAGGGCTTCCAATAGTACATTGTATATCCAAGAGGCGTGAAAGCGCGTCGCCCAGACCGTCCGGACCAAGTATAAGCTCTCCAAGTCCAATTGCATATGTGACAACCTTGTTCTACTGCTTGAAAGAATGATTCGCTGTTATTATGATGTCTTTGGAGATCTTGGTCTTGGTCTTCTCCTGGTCCTTCATGGAAAACTTCTCGACACCTCTTACATAATTTGGTCTCCGACATTGCGCTAATAGCGTTTGCCATTACTCAAGAGATCGTTTCCACGGGTACTAGTGGGCGCATGTTCGAGAGCTTGACGGAACGATCGGCCGAATCTGTGTGGTCGCAAACTCGCACTGCAATTGTGCGCCTGGAGACAAGATGGCAAAGTTGACGATGCGCTCCAATCTCCTACCGCTTTGATCGTTGCACGGCAAATGAGGCCAAGGGTCAAAACACCGTAGAGCCTACGTTAACGTTAGGTTGCATACTTTGAACGTTTTTATCTCAATCTAGTCTGCAAACCTTTTTAGCGTTTCCTTGTATAGTGGTTGCGCGTGTGTCAGTTTCGGCTGGTGGCGCGCTGGAAGGCGATTTGGAGGAATGACGAGCAAAAGCGGGGCAAAGCCGATGACGTATCACGAAGAGGGCAGGTGGGGACCCTGGGACCCTCCCGCGCTGCCCAGGTGCGCTTCAGCACCTCACGTGCAAGTGGCCAAGGTTTCAAGGTTATTCCTCAGCGCACCTTCACATGCGAGGCATGCGAGGCAGGGGAAGAGGACGATGATGACGATGAGGTGGAAGTTGAAGAATGAGAACGCGGCATTCATGGATGAGGTGTGGATGCTTGACAGATTGGGTAGATTGGAAACTAATTGTTGTGTACAATCGAAATTTACAAGGGACGGCTATCTAGAGCTATATCGTGTATCATAAGTTCAACAACAAGGGCCTCGCCGCGATATTGTCTCTCATGAGAGCGATCGAGCTCATGAGCCTTAAAGCTCGACTTTACTCACTACTGCCATCAGTACGAGTCTCGCTGACTTGTCGTCAATGACATCCAGGCTCAGTGCATGTATACACTCACATATGGCCGCAATAAGCAAGAAGGCAGGAAATGCGAAGACTGCTTACGCGTCGGCATCTTGGGCCACCCAGGAAACGCCGACCGCAGTTGCTGCCACCATAGGTATCAATGCGACGATGCCAATGTAAAAGCCGCACCAGCCTGCGCGAATTACTGTGCATATCGGTAGTCTTGATGTACCCACTGATGGTCTGCCTGTATGGTGGTGGGTTTTTCGTATGTCCAAAAGATTCCTGAGAGGCTGTCTTTGTGGCGTGATGCCAAAATCGGGCTATCTTTCGTTGCGTGGTAAAGAAAGCGATAATGGAGTGAATGCGTAGATATAGCTTAGTGCGTTGGCTCGAGTTATGGCGCTGGCATAGATGTAGGTCAGGCTCGGCCCCGGTGCGACATGGCATGCGTAGCAATCTGAGTCGAAAGAGAAGTGTGTAGAATGCAGTCTCAGTCTAGTTCGTCCGCATCATTATCTTTCGTCTCCTTGTTCATCTTTCCAGGTTCGATACCGTGCATATCGTCTGCAACGTATTCCACATCTATTCGGACACGCACATCGACTTGATCAAGGATGTGGCCAGTTGTTGTGGTGCATAAACGGCGAAGAGTAACCTTGATACAAGCCTGTGCTGATTCCAGGGGGATGATTATGCGATCTGCAAGGCTGCTCCCTTCTGATTCCAATCGCGACGTTGAGCCATCATCGCCTTGCACTTCCACGCCTAGCAGTCGAATATCCTTTATGGAATCGCCCAGTATAATTACGGGAGAGACTCTTGAAGAGCTACTGGACGTCCTTATCATCAAACCAAAGCCGTGGGACGCGGTGCTGGCCATTGTGAAGATGCTTTCAGGTTTCCACTCGTTCGGGACATGAACGTAATTGCTATCCCAAGATGATACCATGAATGAAGAACTGTGGAACTCGAAACAGGCAAGCGCCCGGTCGGGACCCATGTGCTCGACTGGAGAGAGGAAAACGTCGGATACTATGAGAGCTTTGGGATCAAAGGCATCACTATTGAGGCTCCTCATATCTACCATAATAGGGGCTGTGTTGAGGCGAGCGTAATTGGATGTCGGAAGCAGCTCGAGAACGATCCCAAAGAGGTGGAATTTGTATCCTGTCAGGGTCAAAGGCAAAAGTGCGACCAATCCGTCCTTTTTTCCACTTGGCTTCCTTGAATAGCGGTTGGTGGTCAATGGAAGATACTGGAGGCCCGGTTTGTATCCAGTCTGAGGCACCTTCAACTGCACACCGCTTTTGACCAACTTCAGGGAGGGGTCGTTGAGTGCGTTCCACTGTGCGTCAACGACGCTGCCCATCCGAGAATATTCGATGTAATCAGGAAGGCACGTTGGCTGTTTCGCACACTCTTTACATGGAGTTCTCCTACAGAACTGCCTGGCTGAGTACGCGAGCAATGGTGCATGCTCTGGCACACCAGGGCCTTCCGCATCAGTTTTATCGTGAGTAGCGAAGAGGAACAGCGTATAGTCAGGTTCGCTCTCAAAGACTACTTGCTGTAACCTGCGAAATGCCCGACGTCCCCCTTCGCCGTAAAGTAATGGCATGTTCGCATCGAAGAGACCGAGCAGACAATAAGCCATATCTTCGGACTTAGTGACCCGTCGATGCGCAGCCCATGACATTTTCTCTGCAGCGAGATATCTGTCTTTCTGAACTGCCCAGACATTCTGAAGAGCAGCAAGGGCGATCCCAGTGATAGTTGCGATTTCTTCGGCTCGCGATGCCTTGGAGCCGATGAACGTCCAGTCGGCTGCGTAGAATTCGACGCTACACGGTGCCAGTAGTTCCTGTAAGGTCCAACCGCGGGTAAACCACAAGCTCTCTTTGAATGCTACATCCAATCCAGCCTGTCCGTTGGAAACGTCACTCAGATAAGCGTAACAAAACTGAGCCTCTTGATACCACCGAAACATTGAGTTGATCGCCTCTTGAAGCTCCGCAGAGCTGGATTTGTCGATGCAGCAATTGTCTATCCAAATCCAATCGAATCCGTCCCTAAGCGCGAGTGCGCAGGTCCCCTGCAGTTTAGGAAACCCACGTTTGGCTCGGGCTGGGTTGCTGGTGTCGCTGATAGGGACCTTCATCACATCCTCGAAGAGAATTTCCTCGTCTTCCCACCGGTGTGAGAGGATAACGTACTCAGGTGTTTCACCAATGAACGTCGTGAGCGTCAGGGTATACGTGTTGAGGAGCCTCATGTTTGCGCACTCGTCGTACTGTGCCCAGATGGTCAGGCACGACTACGATTTTTTTGCGTGATGCAAGGCTGAAAGACTCTCCAAGTATAAGCGGCAAGAGAGTAGTGGGAGACATGTGGGATCACGGCGGTCGCCTCAAACGTGCCAGAGTCGACATCATGCTCCAGGTCGTGCCACATGCATGCATGCGGGGTAAGATAAGGTAAAGCCTGCGCTCCAACTCGTGACTGTGCAAATCATCGATGCATACGTAGGTCTATGCCTACGGCGCTCTCAAGCTGCGGTGGTGGAGTGGTGATGAAATTGCGACAAAATGTGTAGACTTCTCGCCGTTGCAACTCGCAGTGAACGCGTTCGGGGAACAGCGCGCAAGATTGACGCGCTAATCTCTCACGTGACCTGCCCCAGCCCCAGCCTCTCCAATTCCACCCTAGTCTAGTCCTAGGTGCTGCCTCGACTGCGTAATTAACTGCGACAAGCCACAGCGTCGCTGCACGAATATTGTCATGACTTTAGCAATGCGTATCAGGAAGAGACTTCGATGACGCCTGAAGATGCGCAGCGGCGAGCGACGCGAACTACCCAGGCTGCCTCAGGTTTTCCCCGCCTCCCAATACTCACCGGCCGCGTTTCACAGCCTCAATGTGCCTGCGATACAGACACAAGACTTGAGCATGCGTCCACAAGCGGAACTTTGTGAATGCACGGATGACGTGGCGCAATTCTGGCCCCCAATTGATGCAGAAAAAGCTCCGCGTCGATGCAGAGCCGCGGCCCCTTCGGAAAATCGAAGGCTCGCTTCCTTCATCCCGTCTTATTCACGACGACGCGTTCCGAACCCTTAGCATCTACGCGTTTCTCGCCAGCTGCTCAAGAGCCAATATATTTCCAGGGCCCTGATGTCGGGCACGCTACGCACATCTACATTAATGGCCAACAACGGCGTCAACGCAGTCGAGATGGCGACTATCGCCGGGGCTCCAAAAGCTACCAAAACATCCGTTGCTGCAACTTCGAGGACGGTCACCCCAAGCCCAAACATGCTGAAAAGCGAAGAGCCACCGATTGGATCGTGGCTCTGTGCTAATGGTAGACGATGTTTTGTCCAAGTGCCATTTGCAGGTGTCGTTAATGTCGAGCAGGCAAATATCGCGACTATATCGAGGCCTTGAGCGGGTCCAATCCTGGCCTGAAGAAGGCCGATCCAAACAACAAGGATGAGCCACTGAAATATGGCAACGCGCTCGTCGCGCTTTTAGACGCTCCTCCTACTGGGGCATCTGGTTTCACAACGACTGAATTCAGAGGCGAGAAAGAGCTTGTTAAGCACTTTGAATCCGCGGGGCACAACCACAACCGTCGGCGCATTTATATCATGGAGGGTCTGGCACCTGATTTTGTCGCAGCCGTCGGCGGTCACTTTTTCATGGATCCTTCATTCTTCCAGCGGCAAGAGAGGACATGTGTCTGGAGTAACGACTTTACACCAGTGAGCGATGCGTTGCCCCAACCTAGCTTGCTTGACCCACGGCAAGCTTTCCAGCTCCAGTATTGCGAGTTGCGACAGTTCAACAAGGCGCTCGAGAACCGCTATTTCTTCTGCGAGCGAACGCGACGGCATGTGGGCATGACAGCATCCCGTCAGAAGGAGAACAGTACGATCGGAATACTACGTCGCAAAGTCGGGTGGTGGTCTCGCCAAACCGAGAACGGCGGCTGGGATGGTACGTCAATTTCACTCTCGATCCTGGGACCATTCTCTGGAAGCATATTGCCGCCTTAGAAGCCCGATTCCAGTCCCGGAGACCAAGGTAGTAAGGGAAGGTCTGATAGACATTAGCTGATTTACGTAGTGGTCATATTGTGTGATCCCCAGCTGCTTCATCTAAGTCCTCCGCCCAAAGAAGTCGATCCCGACGACAACACACTTCGTCCAATCGCCAATGTACGCGACGAACTTCAAAACACGCCGTTTCAGGAAGGCTATGTTGACTTCATCCCGCCCGTCCCTCATCATCAAATACATAGCAAGACGCAACATCCGCATACGTCAATGCTGCGCGACCTCCTCCACTACTACCAGCAACACTCTGATCTGTTCTCCGAAGACGAGTGGGCTACGCCCAATACATCAGCAATCTTCCTCAAGAAGATAGTCGCTGCGCACTACCTCCAGCTTGTCGATTACATCAAAGCAATGCTGCCTTCGTTGGAGCTTCGTCTAACTACCGCATGGGTTGAAGAGCAGGGTCAATGGAAGAGCTTGCAGACTATTTCACGTCGGTGCGGCAACTATCGCGACGATCTTGAAGATGCATTACTCAGTCTCGACTATTCGCTAGATGGGCAGATCAACAAGTCCGTCAGGTTGCATGCGCACACGTGGAAGGACTGCGAGAAGGATTTCCAATACGTCTACTTCCGTCTCAAGATCCTTAAAGAAAGGGCCGATAATCTGATCCAAGCCATGACTGGACTGGCATCGATCGCGGGTAATCGTCAGAACTTGGAGGAGGCCAAGCGCGTGAAACGACTCAATCTTCTCGCCCTGCTCTTTATTCCCTTGGCGTACACGAGCAGCTTGTTCAGTATGCAAGACAACTACGCACCGGTAAGATCACCATGAACATATTGTCAGTGAACGATTACTAACTTTTCATGCTCGTTCTCAGAACCGAAGTGAATTCTGGGTCTATTGGGTCAGCGCCATCGGAGTCGTCGCATTCACCGCTGTCATCACGTGGATCCTGGACAATGCTCTGAACGACGAAGCGCAGTGGACCTGGAAACCGATCACCTTCCTCAAATTCTGGGGCGTCAACGAGCAACAGCCCCAACCCGGAAAAGTGAAGAGAAAGATGACTAATCTCTACCGGCTATGATCATATGCACAGGGCTGTCTGCACTACCTGGCACGGCTTCAATACTTTCACCTCTGCAGATTGATTGTAATGTCTCGCTAAGATCGAGCTGCTTCCATGGGAAAGCTTCCATTGTCAAAGCACTTGGTGGGTGCTAGGCGCACTTTCGCGCTATTTCCCTTCGGTTCTCGGATCAGATGCATACGTTTGTTCTAGCATTCCTAGCCTTTCATCCTTCCTTCTTATTTTAATCTTACACCATATTGATACCTGACTAACAACGTCGTCATGAATGAAGTCTCGAGACCGTCTGCTCGCCTCTGCTGCATGTGCCACCGCAAAGCTACATGCATGTGCACGACATGCAAATGCAGTTATTATTGCTCGACAGAGTGTCTGCAGGACGACAAATCCGTTCATCAACTACTCTGCCGGGCTTATCGAAATTACAAGACACAGATCCCTCCTGAACCTGGACTGTTCAAGGCCATCTTCTTCAACGCCAGAAAGACCGCGCCCGAATGGGTATGGGTGAGGATGACGTCTCAGTCCGGCAATGAGGGGTTTGCCCTGCAATACCATCTGATGCCAGATGACCAGAGCAAGGGACTCGTCAACTGCGGGAACTCATCCTACAACTGCGTTTTGAAACGCTCGCACGATACTATCCACATGCTTGGCTGCCTTGAAGCCTGCCCAGCTTTACCAGATCAACTATGCCTGACTGGCGTCCGAAACAAGAGCATGGGAAATATTGCGCCCGAGCTACTAGGATGCTGCAAAGGTAGTATACTCTTCGTCGGCCATCGCGCACATCTCGACATGACAAGTTTACGGCATATCATCGACATGATGCACATGGAGTACGACAAATCACTCCGCCAACTTGGAGACAAAAGAAAAGGCTACATCCCTGGCGTCCGCATCAACTGCATCGGTGATCGGCTGATCAGTGATCGTCCGACACTCGAGGCTTGCAAAGTCACCGACGGCTTCTACGAAAAGGACGAGAATCTCCTCATGTGGATCGCGTCCAAACTCGGTATCGATCTTTTCGCTCGCACTATTCCCCCAGCGCTACCCTGGAGAAACCGTAGCGGTGGTTACAAAGGCTTGAACCATGCTTGGAACTTCGGCTTCGCTCAACTCAACCCTTCTGAGTGGGCGGCTAGCTTGGGTAGTGTCTACGTCGCGAGGAAAGACAAGAAGCCATTGTTTGTCGCTCACATTGCGGCTCTGATGGCATATCTATACTCCATCGGTAGTGGGCAAGTTCAAGAGATCCTAGACAGCAAGGAGCCGTGGAACCTAGCCCTCAAGTTCGACGAGGCTTTCGAGATGCACAATGACGTCTTACTTGAAAAAGCTTCTAGAGCGGGTTTCGAGCGGTTTTGGATCAAGTGGATGGAGGAAGAAGGGCGATGGAAGTATGGGGATGTCTCTTCACCGTATGCGGTCTAGTGCGTGAATGCGTTCATCGCGTCATGAAGCTTCTAAATCGCGTCTAGAAGCAGAACCAGTGTATTTGAGAAGTAAGATGTTGGTCGTTCCAGGATGCGAAAGAATCCGGCGTCCAGGTCCGTCGGACTGGTGCGAATGGTGTTCCGGTAAATGTGGCTGCACTAGAACTTCGCCCATAGTGTTCTGCCGCTCTACTTAATTAGCCAATATGCATAGGGCTCACTAGCGCGTATCTGCCATGATGCCTATAAAATGTACTGATGTGCATCGTGAGCATAGGCAGTATCTTGGGAATCTCAGTCCAAAAAATGCAGCTTCTCCACCTCCTCCCCTTCCTGGGCGTCGCCCTCGCAACCCCATTGCATCCACCTGCACCTCCGCCTCCACCTTCACATGCACCCGCACCCGCACCACCTCTTCCTCCTCTCCATCCCTATCCCCACGCTCCCAAGTCCAACATCAAATGCCCCCTAATCTTCGACGGCCGCATCACCAAAAACCTAACCCTCCAATCCTTCGACACACCCACCGGCTCCACCCCCTACAACCCCGACTACGTAAAAGGCGAAAACCGCACCTGGTCATCAATTCTCCTCTTCCCCAAGACCACACCTCCATCGCGCTTCGACAACCCGCTTCAGCACAAACCAATCGAAGTAACAATCGACTCCGGCTCCCTCTTCCGCGCAGGCGAAAACCTGCAAACGGGGTTCCGCCGCGCCGGCCTCCTTCTCAAAAACGATCTTAACGATGCCGGGGCTGATGCCTCGGATAAAGGCGTTGTGACGTTCCATTGGAGTATCCGGCAGGATGAACACAGGCCGTTGAATCTGAGTCATGAGTATATGAACGTGTGGCATGAGAAGGGTGACTATAGCGGCAATCAGTTTATGTTCGTCGGAGGTGTTGTGTTGGTTGGCGATGGCGGGACAGGGCTAGATACGAAGAAAGAGAGGGAGATGTGGAAGGTGCAGAATGCGAAGAATGAGTTTGTGTTTCAGACGAGGATAGTGAGGGGGGAGTGGCAGAATTTTGGGGTGCAGTTGGATTATGTTAGGGAGTAAGTACTTTGAGTGTTCTGGGGTGTGGTGGGTGGTGTATGCTGACGAGGTGATTAGTACGATTAAGGTTTATTACTCTGTGGGCGATAAGCCGTTGAAGGCGGTTACGAAGGCTACGCCTAATAGTAATGCTGGTGGTGGGCAGTTGCAAGTTGGGATTGCGAAGAAGCCGACTGAGACTGAGACGGTGGTGTTTGATGGGTATCAAGAGCACATTCCACTCCGCGGTGAAGGACAAATCTACGGTGGCATCTTTGTAGAAGATAGCTCGAGTGGGTGTGTCAGTCTTTGAGTCCAGTCAGAGAACGGTGTATGGGTGCACACTCGCGGACAATATAGATTGCGGATTCGTAGACTGTAAAGTCAAATTTGTTTCATCAAGTATGCGTCATGACTAATATAGTCAATACCTACACAATCTAGCTATCTAACCCAGGTCCCTAGACTATGTAAGGAGAAGTAATAAATCCATACTTCGCGTGTCCACCGTTATGCATGAAGTTGAGGTAGAAGTCTGCAAAGCCCTGTTTCGACGCACGAGACAGCAATTGCTGTGAACTTGCTTGCTGAACGATGTCGATAAATGGAGTCAAGTCTTGATTAGGGCTATGAGGTCCCCCGGGCAGATTGGATAGTTGTGCGGAACTGAAGCTTTCGCGGAGACAGTACTCGCGTAGTGCGTCTATATGGGCGCAATGAAGCGGCTTGAGGTCTCTGCGGATGATCATAATCGAGCCTGTTATCATCCGCCACTGCGCCGGGTTGAGTATCCGCGCGTCGAAACTGAGTGAGTATGGGATAATCGTGTCGCCATAAAGACGACGATTCCTCCACGGTACAGCTGGCTCGATAAGGTGTACCTCTAACGGGATACCGATCTTCTCACCTACAGGGATCTTGAAGATGCGATCAGTGTCGAAGAAGGTGTGGTGGAGTGTATTGATCGGTTCGTAATTTGGTCGCTTGCTGATGACAGTGTCGCCGAGGCAGTTTACACGAACGCCTTTTATGGGACCTGGTATCCGCCTCTCGGCCTCGATCCTGGCATCGTACCAATACGAGCGCAGATCGTCGACTATGTGCCGGAAGGATATCATGTCGAGGTGGTATCGCAGACCGCAGAATAGCAATGGTCCTTTGTAGCCACCCACTAACTCTGGATCAATGCTTCCAACGCTACCAGTCGGTCTCCCTGCGAATCTCATCTCGCCGTTTGCGTCGGCAGCGAGAACTCCAACTTGGCTGATTGGTTCGTGGGGACGCTGGAGAACCCGGTTTTCGTCGTTACCGCCTGTTGACTGTGGCGATCCGTGGACCTGGGACCGTGGTGGAAATGGCACGCTGTTGCAGTGGATGGTCATCGCCTGATCAGGCTGATTGCAGTCTTCGATGCGTAGCCATACAAAGACAGGCCCCGGTCCATCCTCTGAGAAGAATATTGCGCGAAAGTGTTCTGAAGAGGGAGCCAAGCTCTGGTGGAAGTCCTTGTACGATTCGCACAGAAGCTTGTGAGTTGGCCCGTCATCCTCTTGACAAGCTTCCGAACAGTATCGGCTACAGTCGCACTCAGGGCAAACTATCGTGCCGGGCTGCGGACACATCGAACATAGCGTTGAGCTTGTTGAAGCTTGAGTGGTGGATGAATTTGCCATTGAATCGTAAACTGACGGCCCTGGGTAAAGATTGATGGTGGTTGAGGTCTGTTAGATCTTGTAGAGGCAACAGATGAATCGTGCATTTGGTGGGATATTTGTAGGTCTGTGAGACAACTAGCAAGACAATCGTAGAACGCACGAGACGTATCATGAGACAACGTTTGCTGAGCGTGATGTTGTGCCTGGGCAACTGATAGTAGAATGGATGTTCGTAGAAAAAGGGAATGAGACGGCAGATAGGGTAGTGGAAAACGCTGTGAGAATAGGAATGAAGGTATCGTGATTTGGTATATACAGAAGAAGAAGTCGAAAAGGAAACCGTTACCAGCATTAAGCAACTCAATGCACCATACTCTTTCCAATCTCACTCTCCCAGTTATTCGCCCTCTCGAAACCATTCGAGTGGCTCTGGTAGTCCATCATTGCCTGCATGACCTCATCTCTTGACGTGACAACGAAGGGCCCGTATTGTACGATGGGCTGATCGAGCGGCAGACCAGCGACAAGGATGAACCTCGACGGTTTGTCGGCACCTTCCTCCACAGAAGCTTCGATGCTGTCGCCGTTGCTCTCGAAAACAACGTTGTGGTATTGTTCGATGGGCCGCGATACGCCGTCAGAAGAGAAGATAGTGGTGCCGTTGAGGAGGTATGCGAAGGCGTTCCAGCCCTTTGGTAGGGGCTGCCTAACTTTGCCGCCGGGCTGGACTGTGAAGTCGAGCAGCCAGACAGGTGTGTATGCCAGTTCCTTCAGGCTCTCGGTGCCGTACGCTTGTCCACTGATGACTTTGACGTGCACCTTGCCGTTATCCGCGGTCGTCTCGGGGATCTCCTTCGCTCGTAGGTCTCGGTAGCGGGGTTCGCATGACTTCAGCTCCTTGGGCAGATCGACCCAGAGTTGCATTCCGACGTTGGGCGCGCCGTCCTCGTTTTGGCGCGGCATCTCGGCGTGGACGATGCCGCGACCGGCAGTCATGAATTGTAGGTCGCCCTGCTCGATGGTGCCCTTGTTTCCGGCGAAGTCTTCGTGGTCGACGGCGCCGGAGAGGAGGTATGTGATGGTTTCTTGGCCTGCAATAAAAAGTCAGTATGTAGATCCTAAGTACTCCGTCGTGCTCATCACGTACCTCGGTGTGGGTGGTCAGGGAAGCCTGCGCCTGGTGGAATGGCAAAGTGGTCGAGCATGAGGAAGGGAGAGAAGTTGCGGAGTTTTGGGGTGCCAACACTCCTCCTCACTTTCGCTCCCGCGCCTTCAGATTGCTCGACAGCAAGAAACGACTTTGCGATCTTGCGGGGCGCATCGGTGGTGAACTTCTCGTCGGGGATGACGGGCAGTCCGCGGAACATGGTCGACATATCTTCGGTGGCGTTGTAGAAGGGCTTGGTGGTCTTTGCGAGGGATGTGACGTGTCTCAGTGACTGTGTAAGTCTCGAGAGCATGTACTCGTTGTTGTATACGGCAAGTGCAATTGCGATGAGGGCGATGAAGAGGGAGGAAAGCGTCTTCATGGGTCGGGCGGGGGCGCTTTATGCAAAACGCGACTAGGGTGACGAGAATGTTCGAGCGAGGCTTCGGGGCGGTCTGGTGTGGGTGCCATCGTGAGCTTGCTTGGTTGGTAAAGGTTTAACAATCCGGCGCGTGTTAACCTGAGGCTTGGCGGAGAGTGCGCTGCTTATGTCGAGCATGACCAAGCAACACTAATGCGAAGGTGGGGCGGTTGACGGAAGGTGGAGCTTCCGGTGGCCAATCAGACAAGAGTCGATGACGGAATGTCTTCCGTCATCTCTCGCGTCTCGACACCCAGCATTCCTTTGAGTCTACTCATCGCGTCGCATTGCTGTCCCGTTCTACCATGTTCTTACTCCCCATACTCAAGGTCGTTAAGATACGTGTAGACACGTCGATGATGTTCTCCCACACCCAATACCCGGCACCGTCGCGTATCACGGTATTCCGGTGACATCTAGCCACGACGGCGGGTTCAAGAATCCCATGTCTTGTATCAGCTTTCCTATTCTCTAGGGTTCGTGAATTTCATTCTCCTTCGACATGATGTCCTCACTCTTCCTTCGCTTTCATGTCAAGCGTCTGAGCTCTTCGGCCCGCTTCTTATGGAGCTTCTGGTACGTGCAAACGCTCGTACCCTGCAAACACCTGCAAATATTCCCTTGGGAACGTCGCAATGTCGCACAAATGTCACCTTTGTAGATTGCAAAGGGCGTTCTACCACTAATCTAGTTGCTCGCACACATTCCGACACTGTTCCCAGACGCGTACACTCCTACAGCTTCCATGCCCAATTCCAGGTTCAAAGCGACGGACATACGCAGATACCTCCTCGTCAGGGCTCAGCACGAAGAGCGTAGCGAGGATTTTGAAGACGAAGACTGCTCCAGTGTATCTCAGACATCTACTGTGGCCTATGGTCAAGAGTCCTTTGAATTCTTCAGTACAAGAGTCGCGAAGCTTTGCGCCACTCAATTTCCCAGAGCAACCTATCGAATCGAGCATCTGCGCGGTGGAAGTTATAACCGAATCACCGCTATCACTGTCACGCCTTTACCTCCCCGCGCTTTTAGCGTCCCGTGGATCCGTTCGATCCTGACCAGTGACGAAGATTACGTCAAAGCTTACCAGCCAAAGCAATACATACTCAGGACCGCACGAAGAGAGCCTTCAGGCAATAACTTAGACATAAGGTATAATGTAGCTACCCTAGTGTTCGCGTGCGCGAATTTCAGCATTATCGTACCTCACGTCATACATCTAGATAAGCACCCGCATAATCCTCTGTCACGGACATATACCATTCAGAGCCGTCTGTCCGGCCAAAATCTCAACAAGATATAGCCTGAACTTACAATCAGCCAAAAGATAAACGCTATGCACATCGTTGTCCGTGTTATGGAGAAATTGCATACTATTCAGCAACCCAAGGCAGGTATCATCGCCAGTCTAACAAGACTACCACATTCTCCCAACAAGGTGACACCAGAAATTCAAGCCTTCAAAACCAGTCAAGACCTGGCATCAGCTTTCTCAGGACCCACGGACCGCCCCGCTGAGGCTATGACTACACGCCAGTTCTTGATACATCAGAGCTATAGATGGAAGATACTAGAGGAAGACCGTGACGACGGCGACAAAGCTCCTTGGTATTGCTTCGATATTATCACACAGGCATTATACGACAAAGACTTCATCCCGGATGATGACAAGTTTTACTTCTGCCATCTCGACCTCTATCCACGAAACATGCTCGTAGAGATTGAAGATGATTCCAAGCTCTCACTCACCGGACTGCTGGACTGGGATGCCCAGTTCGCATACTTTTGCCCCAAGTTCGTCGCTTATCGTGCGCCGTTCTGGCTGTGGGTATCAGGTGGCCACGAGTACAATGAAATGATAGCTGCAGACGAGCCAAAAGACGCTGATCACCGGCGATTGAAGAGCTTGTGGGAAGAAGCGGTGAGTGTCGAGTGGAAGCGGTACGCCTACGAACCGGAGTATATGATCGCGAGGAGAATGTTTGCTCTGCTCCGAGATGGCATTCGTCATGATGGAGACAAAGAGGAAGCCAGGTCTATTGTCGATGAGTGGCAGAAGCTGCATTACGATCAGAGGCTTGCCACAGCGTACGCGAGTGACGAGAGCGATGGTGCCGAGGCAAATATGGACGTTGGGGACCAAGATGAAGGCATATACACGTTGGCTCAACAAGACCTTGAGCTCGACGATGTGCGGGACGAGGATGACGGGGCTATCGACTCGCATGACTAAGGGCTGCAATACAGTATGGTGGTGGTTGAAGAAGACATGCGATATGTCAGTCTGCACTCAATAGCACATCTTGATCTTGGCAGAATACCTCTTGTTATGCATGATGCGTCCCGTAGATGATGTGTCGCATGGCCAATCACAAGCTCACAGCAAGAGTGGGGTGAAGAGCTTCGCAATCCCACTTGCCCCATCTTCGACAACATCACCGCTGTTATCGATAGCGCAACACTTTTGAGGGGTAACCGACATACTGGGATATGATAATGACGGAAAGCGGAAGTAATGATCAATCGTGGTATAATTGCAGGCGACACGTCTCGATAGCTCGCTGCTGTTTCCTAGAATCCACACCCAACGTGACCAGGTACCCGAGTATTATCACATTCCAACCACTTGGTCACTTCAATCACACCCTTTACCTCGATACCACATTGGACTTGACTGAGAAAGCCCACCATGCCAAACGCCGGTGAAGCGCCTCCCATCCTAGACTTCTCAAGTACGTTTACCTGCTAAACAGCCTTAGCAGTCGAAACCTTGCTGACGAGGCCTAGAGTTCTACCAAAACGACCCAGCCTCCAAGAAAAAGCTCGTAGACGAAGTGCGAAATTGTTGCCTGCACAATGGCTTCTTCCAGATCACGGGTCACAACGTGCCAATCGAGCTGCAAAACAGGATGATGGACTGGAACAAAAAGTTCTTCGATCTACCACTGGAAGAGAAGAACAAGGTGAACAAAGGTACGTTCAGTACCACCATCATGCAATAGCTTCTTGGCACATCAGCTCATCCTCATTTCCACCCAGACACAACCAACACCTGGAACCGCGGCTACGAGCTCCTCAAGTCCCAAATCCTCGAAGCCGGCACCTCGCCCGAACTAAAAGAAGGCTTCTACATCGGCGACGAAATCCCAAAAACACACCCTTACTTCCTCAACAAGAAGCTCAACTCCGGACCCAACATGTGGCCGTCCGCCGCCTCCCTCCCCTCGGTCCAAGACTTCAAAGCCACATCCTTGGAATACTACGCCGCCGTCGTCTCCCTCGCAAAAGACATCCTCAAAGTCCTCGCCTTGACACTCGATTTGGAAGAAACCTACTTCAACGCCTTCGCCACAGGCGCAGTAGCAACAATGCGCCTCCTGCACTACCCGCCCCAGCCCCCCTCTAGCCCCACACACCTCACCCGCGGAATAGGCGCGCACACAGATTTCGGTTGCATAACCCTCCTCCTCCAAGACACCGTCTCCGGGCTGCAAGTCTACGACCACGCCACGAAAGAATGGCTCGATGTGACTCCCACGCCTGGCGCTTTCGTCATCAACCTAGGTAATCTGATGATGCGGTGGAGTAACGACCGGTATGTGAGTAATCTGCATCGTGTTATCAATGTGAGTGGGCAGGAGAGGTATAGTATTCCGGTGTTTTTTAGCGGGAATCCGGAGTATGTGGTGGGTTGTTTACAGGAGGATACCTTCACAGAACTTTTATTTATCGCGCCTAGTATGCGCAGCACCTAAGTATCTTAGTACTAGACCTTATACTTAATAAACGCCTACAAATAGGCGTTACATTAATAGATCGCAGTACTAAAGTCCTTTAGCAAAAAATTAAAAATGTTAAAATATTAGCTAGAGGCTTAGCGCGCTAAGCCCTACAAAATTTATAACCTAACTAATTGTAAGCAGGCTGCAAGGGCCCTGCACCTTATACTTATCCTTATATACTTATATACTGTTGCTTGCAACACCAGATTAATGAATACAATTACGTGGTAGGTTGTTTGCCGAATTGTAGGGGGGAGGGGGAGAGGTGGGGAGAGATTACGGTTGAAGAGGCGATTTTGGGGGGGTATAGGGAGAGTTATGGGAGGGCGGAGGAGTGGAAGAGGGGTCAGGAGAAGACGAAGCAAGGGGAGAGCGCGAAGATGGATGTTGGGGCGAAGGAGGTGGTTGTTGCGTAGGTTTGGTGGAGAAGACGTGTGTCGTTACTGCAAGTAAATACGCGATGGTATGTTATACTTGTGGCTTCTCTTATTTGTGAGAGTATCTTCTTGTCTAAGTTGTTAATGTTGAAGAAGTTGTAAGTAGCTCGTTTCGCTCTGCGTCATCGCAGTACTACGGGATGAAGTGAGTGGCGAATGAAATAGGATGCGTGGTTACCTCGGCGATATCCACAAACACCGCATTAGATGCCAAATTAATGCTTGTTAATCGATCAATCATCGCCATTATACACAGAAGTCCACACGTGCCGTTCCGAGGTTCGCGCTGCATTCCATGTTAAGAAGTGACCGGCAGAATTCCGCCGGTAAAATCTGGCCGCGCTTTTGGCCCCCAAATGCTCACACGCGAGAGCGCCAACCTGTCTGATCGCTTCGCATTGGTTCACAACACCGTAAGGCGAATGTCTGGACCACATTTTGGATAGATCAGCCTCCAACCACCCTGTTATCGGTCTCTTAGCCGTGCTGTGGGCCCTCCGGCCTGCATGCTAGCGGCCTAATTATAGGCCGCGGATACAAGCGAGATGCTCTTGTACACTTTCTCCCTAGAAGCGCTCTATACTTAGACAGCTGCCTTTCCAAATGCTCAAAGACTGGTGTCTGGAGTCGGCACGTCATCTGCCAGGTAGCCCTAGGCCTGCCCCTTCGTGCTGGAGTAGGTCGTGGGCAGTTTGTGACTGGCTTGGTCGTATAGCCTTACACCTTTATCAAAGCAGCACATGCAGGAAGTTGCTGTGAAAGAGATGTTAGGAGTGTGAAAGAACTTTAGATTGCATATAACCATCATCGACATTATCTTTTGGGTATACTCGTCCGTGGGTCGAGCACGCGAAGGATGTTGCCGAGGTGCTGGTGACCGGTTGTTGTTGCCTCAACACCACAGGGAGTGTAGAAGCCTTCTGAAGTGGTATCGCGTCGGGCGGATGCTGATAGCACGCTAATTCCGCGAGGAGCCGTCTCTGGGGGATGTAATGATGATATCAGGAAGTCATCCACCACATCCGCAGGGAGATACCACACAGTTTCTCGTCGTCGCCATGATCGCCCAGCACATTGATCCAGATATGCTCACGAAGATGTGCCAATTCACTAGCACATACTATCGCCAACCATATCCCGCTCTTGAAGAAGTACAACAGACAGGCGCCGGCAAATACGTCCTCGTTACCGAAGCTTCGGAGGAAATCGGTAGAGCGATTGCTTCATCGTGGGCAAAGGCAGGAGCCGCGGGTATCGCCATCAGTAGTCGCAACGAAGACGATCTCGAGCCTTTCATCGTCAGACTGAAGCGACTCAACCCCACAACACAGGTCCTAGCCATGGCTTGCGACACCACAAAATCGGCCGAAGTCGCCAGACTCTTTGATGCGATAAGAGAACAGTTCGGTCAGCTGGATGTAGTCATCGCAAACGTCGGTACGGCACATCTCAGCAGGATAGATGAGACCGACGACAACGACGAGTGGTGGGCCGATATGACGACAAACTTCCGCAGCACACATCTTCCCGCCCACCAATACATCCGCACATTTGGCCCGGCACCAACCGGGACATTCATCTCCATCACGTCCGGTGCGGGTACGGTCGTGACACCTGGTCTCTCTTCCTATGGCATAGCGAAACAAACCGACCGCCGGCTCATCGAGTTCCTCAACGTCGAATATCCAGATATGAAGGCCTTTTCGCTAGATCCTGGGATTGTGAGGACAGAGAGGACGAGCGATATGTTCAGGCCCTTTGCGTTCGATAGTCCAGAGCTAGTCGGCATGTTCTCGGTTTGGCTAGGCGGCGGAAGAGCGGATAAGCTCAAGGGTAGCTATGTGCATACTACATGGGATATAGAAGAGTTAGAAAGAGAAGCAGACGATATAGTCGGGCGAGGTACGCTGAAAGACAAGTTTCCGGGGGGCTTGCTGGTACAAGAGGGTGTAACCTGGGGAACCCATATCCCTGGACCGGAAAGACATGTGTAACTCCTCATCGCGAGGAGATTAAGCATTCGGATGGATGGTCGATCCGAGAGTTGCCTCGGACAAGAAATGCGAAACCAATGTTGATGCCACCTTGGTGCTGCTGAAGCCGTGATGTCCCGATGTGTACAATAACCTCGAAGCTACAAATCAACAATGGTGTGTACTGGTCCGGCCAGACGCTTCTCAACCTCTTCCCATGATGCCATCCGCCGCTTGTCTCGACTCCATAGGGTACCACCTACTCCGTGGTTCCATATCCAGGCATCGCATAAAATGATGTCGTCCTCATCGCCGTAAAAGCTGACCGGTACATCAGCTTCCCAGATACGTACCGTATCTTGATCTGTCCAGTTCCGAGTCTTGTTTGGTGTCCTGTGGTTTGAGTTCACATCAACCAGAACGAC
This sequence comes from Alternaria novae-zelandiae, assembly GCF_023758075.1. NCBI lineage: Eukaryota > Fungi > Ascomycota > Dothideomycetes > Pleosporales > Pleosporaceae > Alternaria > Alternaria novae-zelandiae. The sequence goes on from NW_026057000.1 coordinate 76,199, forward strand.
GTCCAGGCTTTTCCCGTCGTATGATCTGAATATCGTATCGATGTCTTTCGCTGCTAGATTGACGGGTCGCATCATCACAAGCGTTTGCAAGGATGGGATCTTGAGACAGAATGCTATTTCTAGATCCGACATCTCTTGCGTAGTGATGGCAAGCCGTTTGAGATTGGGCGGTGGGTGTCGAAAGTAGTTGACCACATCGTAGCTGACAATGAGCTCTTCAAGGTGCAACATGTGTGAAAAGACCCTGTTCTCGGTGATATGCGGCCTGATTTGCTCAACCTCACTTGGTGGTGCATAAATCGGAGAGAGATCTAAAGCCAGTCTCTTGAGTGAAGTTCCTGTCAGACTACAAAGATCAATTATCTGTGGTAGTCGAACCAAAGGCGTGTAGTTGCCTTCGATGAGCCTGCGCACCTCGGTTGGTGAGATGAACATGGATGTTATATGGCGGAGTGCCTGGGCTTCCGCGAACAGTTCTTCGTTTCGCCCGGCTTCTCCATAGTTGAGAGCTTGTGGGTGATGCCCCAGGTTTAGTCCGAGTGTTCTGCGAAATCGCGCATAGGTCGTGCAACTGTCCAGATACAGACAATGCGAGTAAAGATACTGTGTTGCTATAAGATATGTATTGCGCGACACCAGGGTGAGTGCGCGCAACGTCTTGGTGATGATGTTTGACGGTGCATACGCTACAGGATGCTGGCCGTTGTGGGTACCCACAAGTTGATCGAGAACGTTGAGGAACAGCTCTAATGGCAAGCTCGCGAACCCTCGCGATGTGTTCTTCGGGAACTCAGCTCGTTCCATTAGTTCGCTAGCGATATTGAGTAGATGTGTGCAAGCTGGAGATGGCGAGAATAGATTTTGGTGATATTGTTGAGCCTCCTTGCGTCATCACCTTCCCCGCTCGCGGCCCGCACGCTAATCTTCATAAAGTCTAGCCTGGGAGCTAATCCCGGAATGTACGAACTCGGGAGCGACTTACGAGCTACGGCGGCGGCCGTGGCGTCCGTAGGCCCCGTGATCAATCTCTGGAGTAACACCGTTACCCAGCGAAACTCGGCCGACCCAAAACGAAGCGCATTCTAGGGTGCCGAGCCCTCATTCGGGGCAACAACACATCCGAGCCATTCGTAGGTGGAGGCGGAGAATCTGATACACCGCTCCGCCCACTCCAATGCAATATCCCCTCATCAATCGGCTTCGACTGACCAATTGCGTGTGTTTGTGCTCGTATACCTTTTGGGCCTCCTGACTGGTCGCGTCCCATGGTGTCTACTCAAATGCGTTCAAACCCACTACTCGGTCGATCTCATCCATGCTTTTGACCGGCAGCTCTGAGCGGATGCAACAAGTCTCTCATGGTGCGGATGCGAGCGTCTGTGAGGTATGCTACTTCCAAGGTGGCTCACGAAGTACCCTCCAGGACGTGCGTCACCATTGAATCGAACAACCGCCGCCAAAAATGAAGGGCCGTTCGCGACCTTGGCCCCCACATTCCGCAAGTGCTGGCGATATGTAAAAGGCCCACGCAGCGAGAGAATTGAGTGAACATATTGCAAGTTGGATCACAAGATCAGTTCTCTACTCGACCAAGATCTATACGGGCGGGAACTGCGAGCTCACTCGAACTTCATCAACATGCCACTTCAGCGGGGCGTCTTGGCCGCTCTCTTGGTGGTACTGGCCTACATCATCAAGGTAAAAGACTCATATCAAGCTCCTTTACGTCAAGACTAACAATGCGAAGATCGTATGGACAGGGCTCACAGGTCCACTGTCAAAGCTGCCAGGGCCGTGGTACACTAAGTACACCAACCTCGTCCTTCGTTACCAGACGGTTTCAGGCAAACGGATTTTCTACGTGGACAATCTTCACCAGCGCTATGGCGGCGTCGTACGAATATCGCCAAACGAGACAGCCGTATCAGATATAGCCGGTGTCAGTCAGATACACAAGATCGGTGCTGGATACCTGAAGTCGGACTTCTACTCGTCTCTCCTGCCAACTGATACACCCGGTATATTCCCGATGCGCGATCCACATGCCCACGCCGCAAGAAGAAGGCTGTTTGCCCGACCCTTCAGCAACACCAGCTTGAGCAGCAACTGGGACGTAGAGATTAGGACGAAAGCAAACCTAGCTGTCCAGAGAATTCGACACGACGCAATGGGTTCATCGCAAGGAGCCGATGTCCTCAAATGGTGGACGCTCATGGCGAATGATGTAATCGCTCACCTCAGCTTTGGAGAGAGCTCCGAAATGCTTGAGATGGGTAAGGTATGCAACTCAGCCTTCTTCAGTCTTGCTATGTATGCATTTTCTAATAACTGAGGTAGCAAACACCATACATCGATGCTATTCAGGCTGCGCTTATTTGCGGTATCATTCGGTCTGAAATTGGAACTACCCTGTGGAAACTTCTCAGTTGCCTCCCCATCAAACGGATAAAGTTTCTCTACTCGATCGATGATGTCCTCAACGAACACGGCGAGCGGGCGATACAGAAGATGCGCAGTGAGGGTGGCAATACCAAGAATCTCTTCAATCAAATGATAGCTGCTGGGGAAGACAATAAGACTGCCGCGCTTTCGAATAAACACATAAGGGAGGAAGCGGCCGGCTTCATTGTGGCCGGATCGGACACTACCGCGGTGACGCTCACGTATCTCGTCTGGGCGGTTCTCAAGCAGCCTGATCTGCAGTCTCGACTCGAGAACGAGATTGCAGAACTCAGCGAGGAGCTTACAAAGGAAGAGCTCGAGAACGCGCCTCTATTGAACAGCGTCATCGCAGAGACGTTGAGGCTTTACGGCGCTGCTCCTGGCGCCTTACCTCGGGTTGTACCGAAACAGGGCACTGTCATAGGCGGCCATCACATCCCCGGCGATACTGTGGTCAGCACTCAGGCTTACACAAACCATCGCGATCCCTCCGCTTTTCCCAATCCCCACGAATTTGACGGCCTTCGCTTTTTGGACAAGAGCACGATGTCAGCACATCAGAAAGCGTCATACATGCCCTTTGGAGGTGGTTCGAGGGTATGTGTTGGCATACATCTGGCGTACATGGAGCTCCGCTTAGGAGCTGCTCTCTTGTTCCGACATTGTCGCGGCGCCAGAATTGCCGACTCAATGAACGATGAGATGATGGAGATGGATAACAACTTCTTGATTGCCCCCAAGGGTCACCACTGCTACATCACCCTGAGATGAGGAACCTCAACTTCAGTAACCGGCTCGTGTTTCTGGTAGTTACGAAGTTCTTCGAGTCCACCCATTAACCTTTGCATAGAATGTTGCACGTGTGTAGGTAGGAAGTAAGAAAGTTATACGGTTGTTTGGAATTATATGCACAATGAAGTGAATTTCCCTTAATTCCACTCTGCTTCAAGATCACCAATCTTATCCTCCGGATACAAGGCATTCCATTCTTCTGCCAGCTGAAGCGCCAGATGCCGACGATCGCCCAGCAATCCACTGTTGACTACCCTAAACAGCTTTCTCGCGATGGCACTCTCGCGCGAAAGACCAAATACGATGAATTCTTCTGACGCTGCGCCCCTAAAAGCCTGCTTCAACGTCTTGAACTTTCCCTCAGGCGGCTCGTACGTTGCCAAGTCTTCGTCTCTCTCGTCCATCGAGTGACCTACCCACGCCCAGAACGGGGGCCGGAGGGCCACAAACTTGGGTGCGAAGCAAGCCATATCCCAGTCTACGATACCTGTGATCTCCACAGTCTCTGGGCCTGTGATCTTGGCGAGTATGTTACGGGGAAACAAGTCGCCATGCGTAAGATGGAAGCGCTGCCCTAGCCATCCGCGCCGATCCAGAGCTTTCGCAACGGCGATCGTGATTCGCCACAGGTTTTTGTTTCGACTTGCACGTCCAATCTCTTCTTCGTACTTCTGCCAGCGCTGGCAATGATCAATCAGATACCCAAAAGGTGTTTGAGATGGCGCTGGACTCTGGCTGGGCTGAGCGAAGTGTGGTCGTTTCTTCGCTTCTCGGTTTGTCGGAACGGGGAATTGATCCAGTGCTATAGCCGAGTTTCTGGAGGTGGTCAAGTTACTCAGGGAGATGAACCCAGCCGCGGGCGTCGTGACGGCTGCAATCTTTTCCACTGTTTGGGTAATCTGCTGGATGGCCGACGCTTTCTGTTGTGGATTTAGCTCTAGCCACAATGCATGTAAGTTTTTACCAGGTAGTAAAGTCTGCAGGGTATATGGCCGTCCCAAGGCATTTGTCGGACCAAGATCGTACTTCTCAATCTTGGGTATGGGTAGCCCTAGGCAGGAGCTGAGAATGCGTTGTGTAACAATGTCGCCAGCAACGTCGCTCACAGGAGGACCGTCCATGTCTCCATTCTTGTCCCGTGGAATTCTCAAAGCAAACCTACGGGTTCGTGGAGGCATACCAAGAAGCCTTGACACTCTAGCGCCAATTCCGACCCCGGAGTCACGTCGCTGCGCCTCGTGTTGCAATGTGACAGCTACGACGATGTTGAAAGAGCCCATTCCAAGCACTTGAAGTGAAGACTCTTCGATCTCGCTCTCAGGGAACAGATCGGCAACGAGTTGAAGAATTCGGAACTTCAATCTCAAGACTGTTTCTCTCCCTTCCAGAAAGCCTACGCCACCCTCAGTGAAGATATTTTCGTCGTCGAACAAGCGCCGTAAGGGGTTCTCACTCTCATATCCAGAAGTTGTCAGCTTATCGTTGCTCGGGATGCGATCTGGGAGGTATCCTCTAGCCGCTTCAATGCAGGCGATGTCAACTTTGCCAAGTCCATGAAATGGAATATTGAGATGCGCCATCAAGTGCGGCCTTGATGGTTATGTGAACTTCACTTTTCTTGTTTCCGTTACTGACGAGCCCAGAAAGGGAAGTTACGCGGATAATTTTGTCGATATTGAACTGATTTGTGCATTGTGAAATAGGTTTCAGCGATCGCTCGAATACGACAGTCGCTGTAAATGCACAACGTCTATCCAATAGTGTGATGGAAGTGAAACAGCTTTGCGCTGTGTAAGCGGCACAGCTTCTGAGAGGATAGCCAACACAATGAACACTATGAGGTTTGCGAAAACATGCCGTTGAAGGCTTTTGTCTGGCATTTCAATCACTCATGGGTTCATGCTAATAATCACTTCGAAGACGTTGACGTAAATTATGTAGCTTCGAATCCTTAAGAGATATGTCTTGATGGTAATTTGGTCGTATAGCTAACCAAGAGTGGATATTCGTATCTAGGGAGCTTAGCGAACCAATAAAGTACATTTAATTCGAAGCACCGATCATTTCACATGTCATGCAAGAGAAAACGCGAAAGCTTCAATACGAGGATGTAACTAAGTGATTCAGTATTGGCATTTCCTTCACATATCGAAAACATGTAACTGCTACTCCGTGACAATGGGCTCGTCTTCTTCTGCATCCGTTGTAGACTCAATGTCTTTACCAGGCTCATCGTCTTTTGTAGTCTCATCGTCCTCCGTAGTCTTATCGTCCTCCGTAATCTTATCGTCCTCTGTAGGCTCATCATCAGAGTCAGACTCAGACTCGGAGTCGGATTGCCAGTCATAACGGAACCGAACATTATCCTCAGGGTGGAGCTTATCCCACGCCTTGACAACGCTTATTGCCTCATCATTGTACCAAGGACTGTTCGCCCCCTTCTGCATGATATAGAACATACGTCTAGCAAGCATTGCCTCTGGTGCAAAGGCAAAGAACTTGTACTTCTCCGACGCATTGTCAAGGAAAACTTGCTTCAAGATCTTGTCCTCCTCAGTAACGGGCTCCACGTTGGCCACGCTTTCGTCATCTTCCTTAGCGCTAGGCATGTCTTCAGGAGTCCAAAGGGAAAACGGTGCTCTATAAGCCATGAACTCTGGCGCGATAATGGCCGTATCCCAGTCGATAACGCCTGTGACGACAGCCTCGGTGTCACTACGTACTTCGGCTAGGATGTTGTAACATTTGAGATCACCATGAACGAGTACACATGGCCCTTCGAGAAAGCCACGAGCCTCTAGAGCCTTCGTGATCCTCGCGAAGCTTATCCAGATGTCGTCGAAAGGAGCGTCCTCGGAGTTGTGGTATTCGCTCCACTGCTTGCATCGCCCAAGCATGTAGTCGAAAGGGTCATCGTTCAAAGCCGGCTCAGGCTTAAACCCCTCACGACTTGTTATATAAAACGTCTGGGTTAAGATCGGAGAAGTCGGAGGTTTGTTCAGGTTCTGAGAAGATATGTCGCCAATTGATCCTTCTACTGAGGCGATGGTGGGAGCGAGAGCGATGATCTCCTTGGCGAGGTGCTTCTTCTGCTCCATGTTGAGATTGTTCCAAAGGTTCGTCGCGAGAGTGCGACCAGGGAGATGGGTTTGGATCATGTATGGACGTTCGAAAATATTTGCAGTGGTAAGATCATAGCTCGCAACCTTGGGAATGGACAGAGGCAGCCGAGAGCCCGCTGCCTTCAGGATTGACACCTCCCTTTCCATGGCTTGGGCCATGGATTCGTCATTGTTGTATTCCATTCTCGGTACGCGCACGACGTACGACTCTGACTTCGTAGCCGCCTTCTTCTTGCGCGCGCGCAAGCAGGGAAACAGAAACCAGGCCAAGGTGAACCTTTTGGGCTTTTGCGCGATTGAGACGCCGATGACTCGGTTGTAAGACCCGCCCTTCATCTCGTAGACTGTGATGTCTCGCGGGTCTCGCCCGAATATCTTCGCGGCTAGTGCGGCGACTTTGTGTTGGATCGTCTCGAATGGCTCCTGGCCATAAATCATCGTGTTTGTTTCTGAGACTGCATCGTCTGCTACATCGTGATGCTGTTCATCATCAATGTCTTTTGGTTTGTCTTGGTCTTGCATGCAAGTGTCCTCGGCGGGGGCGTTGACAGAGTCTGGCGCATCCGAAATGCGTGTCGGCGGAGCCGCCGGGTTGGGGGAGCAAGTCGACATGATGCGACTTCTGAATACGGAGGAACGTTGCAGTGTAGGCGGAAGGATCTTTAAAAGGTGTCAGGGCGCATTGTTGTGCCGTAGCTCTTTGTTTGCTGGACGCCAAGCCTTGTCGGTGCACAAGGTCGTTTCCTTCTGAACCATCACTGCAGGAGCGGTGTGAATGCTCAATGTGATTCACTTTCTCCGAGTCAAGTCCCGTATTGTCGCAGTGGGTTTCTTGGAGTCTGCGTATATAATGCTCCATACGTGCAGCGCAACACTTGTAAGCAACCCGACAGTAATACAATCCACAAACAACCAAAGACTACACTAGAGTGACCCCTGTAACACTATCACCATGGGAAATTTTGGCGAATCGGATCAACCCAGATGTACGAAGCACACTAAGAAAACTATACATCACTGTCCTGGCGAAAACGGCTGGGTAGGCGAATGGAGCCCTAGTGGCTGCAACACAAAGTATCACGGGGACCTAGGGGGCATCTACTGCAAGAAGCACCAAATGCCGTGTCGTCAAGGCTGCGTCAACCAGTCTCACATGAAGAATCAGCCTGGCTGTCAATCATGTAAGGGCAAATGGGCGCGTGAAGCTAAGGCGGAACGGGAGGCAAAGGAAAACGTGAAGGTGAACGAAAAAGATAAACAATTTGAAGAATTCATGAACCCAGGTAGAACAAGAAAGAAGGAAAAGAAGTAAACGATGGAAAGAGGTACCTGCCATTAAGATGGAGTAGACGTATGGATGGATAGTTCACGGTTCGGAGTATATCGGAGGCAACGTTGAAGTGTCGGGTACATCCAAGGTATACCATGATACCTTACACTTCGCACTCTCCCCAGTATGACTTCTGATGTGAAATGATCTGTTCGTTATGAGATGATCGCGGAGCTAAGGAATCTCCCCACTTGCTGAACATCTCATCATGACACCTGTACGAGTGACACAACTTGCATTTGGCCCCGTAGAGGCCTCTTCCCCTACTGACTAGGCTCGATCCCGATGCTCTCTAAGACGGACCAGAACAACGGGAGGGTGATCACCCATGTCTCTCTTCTTGACGTCCACGATCCCAGACGCCTCCACGAAATCACGCAGGCGTTCGTAACCGTAGTTGCGTGCGTTGAGGTCGGGCGAGATCTTGCTGAGGTAGACGCCGACGTCGGCTAGATGAACCCAATTGTCAATGTCGCTCCTGCAACTATTCACGGCCCTGGACAAGCCCTCGACTGCTGACTGATCAAGAGGCCTTTTGCCCAGCCTGGGAATTGTGTTGACCACAGGGTGGGAACTGGCGAAGCCGAATGGCCGGTCTGTGAGGGCAGTTTCCTCGGGCGGCAAGTTGAGTACATCGAAGTAGGTAAACTTATCGCAAGCGGCAATGAACGCGTTGTTTGTCTTGCGTTCGCCAAACCCGAAAACGGTGACGCCCTGCTCCCGGATGCGGGATGCGAGCCGGGTGAAGTCGCTGTCGCTCGAGACGATACAGAAGCTGGAGAAACGACCAGTGTATAGTAGATCCATTGCGTCGATAATCATGGCGCCATCAGTTGCGTTCTTGCCCGTGGTGTACGCAAATTGCTGGATCGGTGTTATTGAATGATTGAGTAAGCACTCCTTCCATCCTTTGAGCGACGGAGAAGTCCAGTCGCCATAGATTCGCTTTACGCTGGCCGTGCCGTAGTTGGCTATCTCAGCCATTAAGCCGACAATGACCCTGGGTGAGACGTTGTCACCGTCTATCAACACCGCTAGACTGGCATCCTTCGAAGCCATTGCTGTTCTCTCAAAAACTTTGGCTAGTAAGCGCTGTTATGTATCAGGCAGAAGTGGTACTTGGGGGAAGCGTTGCTGAGATTATTACTACCCCGCGATACCATTCAGGCACAATACGCTAACCCCGGTGGGGAACAGGTACTCAGGCTTCAAGGCATCGACTTCAGCTGTGTGGTACCGCGTCGAACATGCTATTCAGTGATCCATGGTAGGGTCGACGTTGACTGAACTGTTGTTGTGATGCGCAGGATTGGGGCGAGTGCTGGGAATGGAAAGATCTGATGAAACGTGATGATTTGGTGAGGTCTTTCCGAGGTTGACAGGATCGCGCATCGCGCACCTGCCCAGGTGTTAAGGCCCGCTACCAGCCGTCAGCCAATCACATCGACGTCTGTGCAGACCAATCACATACGTCATCGACCTGTTGAATAATATCAGCGCAAAGACGCGTCGCGACAATGGTCACTACACGTTCTGCATCCCTCAATTCTGGTCCCGGTAGACCCCGTCGCTCTGTTCCTCGCTCTCAAGTTTCGGCAGGAGCCCAAGAAGTTCACAATCGTCGCGTACAATAGTCGCGTCGCTCCGTTCCTCAGTCTCAAGTTTCGGAAAGGGTCCAACAAATTAACAGACTCCGCGCGCTTCACGCAATTCACGCTGAGCGCCTCGGCAAACTGATCTGTACTGCTTCCAGATAGTGATAGCGAAGGCCCTCCAGCCCGTGATAGTTGGTGGAAGGCTTGGACAGGTGTGGACCAACACAGCTTCAAGAACCATGTCGCTGAAGCGAGGTGCCATTGACTCGTTCTTTAAGCGCCCTGAGCCCAAGAAGCCCAGATATGAAGCAAGTCTTCACAAGTCAAGTCATGCGTCTTATCCCTTCGCCATCCCACATCTGCCTGCCCCGTTCACGGAGCAGTTGGGATTCGCACCTGCTGAGGAGGGCAAGCTCATGAACGACCAGCTGGATCTGGAACTTGTATACTATCAGCCATACGTACCTTCCGGTATTGCGCCAGGGCTTTTCGAGTTCCTTCGACAGGAACTTCCCTTCTACCGCGTGCAGTACAACATCACCCGCGGAGGAGCGCAAACACAGATCAACACGCCACGGTTTACGACCGTATTTGGTGTGGATGACACATCGCGCTTTGCAGCTGATGGCAGCATCGTAGATGCAAAGACTGGAAAGCCGGTTGAGAAGAGCCGCTACAAGTGCGCACCTCGTCCTATCCCACAGTGTCTGGAGGAACTGAAGAAAGTGACAGAGGGCACCACTGGCGAGACCTTCAACTTTTGCCTCGTCAATTACTACGCCGATGGCAAGGACAGCATATCGTACCACTCCGACGATGAGAGGTTCCTCGGTCCTAATCCAGCAATCGCATCATTCAGTCTCGGTGCAAAGCGCGACTTCTTGATGAAGCACAAGCCTATTCCACCCAAGGCAGGCGTTGTGATTGAGGAGCCAAAGGGCATCAAGCTGCCTCTCGGCTCGGGAGACATGGTCTTGATGCGTGGCAAGACGCAGGCGAACTGGCTACATAGTATTCCAAAGCGCGCCGGCCCTGAGGCTGGCAAGGGAAGGATCAATATCACTTTCAGGAAGGCGATGATCAAGGGCGGTACTGAGAACTACTACCAGTATAACGTTGGCACGGGAGGCGTGCACAGGTGGGACGCGAAGGCAGAGAAGATGGTGCCTTGGACGGCGGCTGCAGAGCCTCAAGCGTCTTCGAACGGCGATGGCAATAGCGCGGGGCCAAATAATGGAGCCTGATGGATCAGACGATATGGCGAATTTGATGATAATGATTATTGCACGCCAACCTAGGTATAAACTGAACAGCCTAGAGCCTACGTTGACGTTAGGTTACCTACTTTGCAAGGTTTTAGCTTGATGTTGGCTGCAGACCAGTTCGGGGTTTTCCTCGTATGAGGTGATTGCGAAGAAATCGATATTTGCGTTCGGACCTAGATGGTGTATTTCGTCAGATAGTTCTGTTTCTCTTCGAACAAAGTTTCGTTCGGAAAGTTTTTCGCATCAAATTACCATATGCACAGTGATGCGTGATACAGAGAACTGTGAGCAGGCCCCAGACTTGTCAAAAGCTTGTCGCTGTGCGAAGTAGCGGGCCTGAGTTGCCGCCAGCGAGCAGGTGGCTTGAGCGTGGGCTAGTTCGACCCCGCCTGGGGCAAGCGCGACCACGGGCAATCTTGACATGTGGAAAGAGCTGTGTGCGATGAGGGACCCTACGGAGGCAGGATAGTGGTAGTGGTGGAGATGAGCTCGCCACCGAAGGAGCTGACCGAGTCTGTACAGTCAGTCATATGGACATGCGTGATGGCGACATGGTGAAGAGTCGCATGTCGCAGGACATCTTGGCGGCGACGGATGAGGGTGGTCGGAGTTAAAGGCCGCCTAATTCTGCCCATGGCCGTACCAGCCTTTGACTGCAACACCACAACACCCTCTTGCGACCTTCTTATCTTGTGGATTGCGAGTCGCCAAAGCTAGCGCATATCATCAACCGCCTAATTGAGGAGCCTGCGACATCAAAGGTCGCTATCGTGAGTCGGGCGCGTTAGACGGAAAGCTGGCAGTGCGTGCAAGCCTGTTTGAGAGTAAGTACGAATCGGCGCATGGCTCTGCGAATGTGCAGCTGCTGACAGAGGCTAGCAGGTGTCAACAAGCCTTCGGTATACCGCTAGACCACATTCCTCTCACCGCGAGGTCGACTGCCCATTGCATGAGCTGCACCTTCCCCTCATAAGAAGCGCTGCGTAAGCCGAATCTAGACGAAGCACCCAACGACGGATTCCCTACGCATCGATTGAAGCGTACGTCTGCGCAATACAAGAGGCAGTATCGGGAGAAGAAGAGCGGAAAGTGTGCCGTATTGGACGACATTCACTGGTGGGAAGGGCGGAAGCAAGTCGCATACAAGTCAACACCAGGGCAGTATCGCCATTTCAAGTCCACGCCTCAGAGTCATAGCACTTGGCGCATGGAGATAGCTCAGCTCCGGAAGATTTAAGACCGCACCGGGCCGCAATCGCAGAATCGCACACCTTACGACCTTTCGCTACACTCTCCTCTGCAAAGCGCGTGCTAGCGACCACCAACGTCTGCACGACACGAGTCTGGACCACTCAGCACCCTAGTCTTGCTGCTTAGGCGACCATCAAGGCGTGAGATTCCATCATATATCTCAAACGGACTTTAGCGCTTAAGTCCGCATTCTCCGTCGTCCCATATCACACCTGCGGACGACGCGATCGCGACCATGCCGCCCACTCCGCCTTCAACGACTTCTTCGAGCGCAGGACAGTCGCCGCCAGATCCGCAATTTAGAGTTGTACGTAAACGGAATCGAGTTCCCTTATCATGTGGAGCATGCAGGCATCGAAAGTAGGCACACACCTCGACAACGAAGCAATCATCGCCACATGCTGACCATCGTAGGCTGAAATGCAATCGAGGTCATCCCTGCGACAATTGCACCAAACGCGGAGATACGGCATCATGTACGTACGCTGCTCCAGGCAACCGCAAGAAGAGCTCAGCCAGCACCGGTTCCGCCACGACGCCCGATGATATGCAAAATCGCATTGACCGTCTCGAGGGGCTGGTTCTCTCGCTGATGACCAATGGCGCGCAGAGCGCAGGGCCTGCCGCTGCTCAAGCAGCTATCGCGAACAGCATGGCCAATGCTGGCCCGGACCAGCAATTCGATCCAAGCCAAATGATCACGAGCATGAGCACCGGCGCTCCCGAGTCGATACCCGAGGAGGACGTGAACGATGAAAGCGAGATGGAGACCGTTACAAAGTCTATTGGAGTGATGAAGGTGCACAACAACCACACCATATTCGCATCAGAAGCACACTGGTACGCAATCTTGGGCGAATTGTCGGAAGTCAAGAACTACTTCGCCGAGCACAAGAAGCAGTACGAGGATCAGCTTAAGCGATTCAAGGCAACTCACGTCGAAGATCGACCGCCGGGCACATCATTCCTGATGGGCGGACAGAAACCAACCTCCAAAGCCGAGGTTCTATCGCGCTTTCCACCAAAGCCCACAGCCGATCTCCTCGTCTCGCGCTTCTTCAACACATACGATCCCGGCATTCACATAATACACGGTCCTTCATTCCAGGAGGAATATGACAGGCATTGGGCACAACCAGAAGAGACGCCTATTATCTGGCTTGGTACTGTGTTTGCGATGATGTGTATCGCGTTACAGTCGTACACACGAGCTGGCGATGAGCCTCCGGAATACCACAACAAGTCTTGGGAGATGTCAAGAGAATATGGAGACTTGACGGCGCAATGTTTGATCATGTCAGACATTACGCAGCCCATTACAGGGATGATGGAGACCTTGATCTTGCACGTTCATGCAGAGTATGCTCGTAGTAGAGATGCAGAAGTTGGCATTTTGATAAGCACGGGTATCATTGTGCGGCTAGCGATGCGCATGGGTTTGCATCGGGACGCGGCGCCATATGCCGGCATACCCGTTTTCCAGGCGGAGATGCGAAGACGTGTCTGGGCTGCGGTCCGCTCATTTGATCTGCTGTTCTCCGCACAGGCTGGGTTGCCACCCATCGTCCGACCGCGGGATACCAACACTGAGATACCGCGGAATATATACGACGATGAACTCCACAAAGACATGAAGATACTGCCTCCTTCGAGACCGGAAACCGAAGCTACACCTACACTCTTCCTCATCAATCGGACAAGATTGATCTACAAGCTCGGAGAAGCGGTCGAGTGCACCGATACTCTGACATGCTCTTCGTATGAAGAGGTCATGAAGCTAGACGCGGAGGCTCGAGAGCTACACGACAACATCTCGCCGCATCTCAAGATGCGAGGGATGGATGAAGCGGCGCGCGACCCTTCTACCTTGATCATGCAACGCTTCACATTGGATCTCCTCTTCCTCAAGATCATATGCGTACTGCATCGAAAGTACCTGTCTTATGCGAGAGTACAATCACGTTTTGCCTACTCCAGGAAAGCGGTTATCGAAGCCTCGATGATGCTTCTCAAGCACCAAGCGACCTTGCACCGGGAATGCCAGGCCGGCGGTCGGTTGCGCAACGTCAAATGGTTCATCTCATCGCTGACCACTGTCGACTTCCTTCTTGCAGCGATGATCATCTCCTCTGATCTCTACCACACTGCTAGGGAAGCGCCATCTCGATCTCCACCGTCAGGAGACACACTCGTGTGGAGTTCAGATCGTTGCGAGGAGATGCTCGAAGCTATAGAGATAGCGGTGGGCATCTGGGATGGTCTGAAAGATCACTCCATGGAAGCGTACAAAGCGCACACCACGCTCAGTGTCATGCTGGATCAACTCAAGAAGAACCGGGTAGCCAAACAGACGCCCAATGGCTTCCAAGCAGCTACATCCGCATACCCGACAATGGCACCAATGGAAGACGCCAATGTAGCACCTGAACATTCGGCAGCGATGACACTGGGTCTACTCAGCACAGGCGGCATGACGCCCAATGCCAACATGTTCGATCAGCGATACCCTGCCGGTATGGCCAATCTACTAAACGACCCTATGCCTCAGCCGTCGACGGGCTTGACACCACAATACAACCAGCCGACAAGCGGACCAACAGGCCCAGAGAATGCACCAAGTCCGTTCTCAAACCTGTTCGGAGCGAATCTGTTCCAAAATCTAGATCTCCCGCCGACAGACAACATCAACTGGGTTCGTCGTCATCACAATCCCGCGATTATCACTCGGCTAACATGACTAGGACGCATGGGACTCGTACATCCAAGGTCCTAATCCTGGCATGGAAGCGACCAACAACTTCTTCCCCATGGATCTTGGTAGCATGCCTATGCAAACTGAGCAAAACGGAATGCCAGCCACAGGACAGACACCGAGCCAGCAACCTATCCAAGGCAACCGAGCAAACATGTTCGGGCAGGATGTCTACATGGGCGTAAGTACTGATGATCATGATTCATTGCATTTTATTGATAGCTGACAGCAACAAGGCTGATCCCACGAAGACGAACTCTGGTGAAGCGTACACCATGGGATTCCTGATGCCGAAGCAGTCCAACTAGTACTTCGCGCTCTTACGTTGTTTGCGAGCGGGTAATGAGCCTATGATTATGTAACTTGAGCGCCGTTTGTATTTGCATGACTTGTACTTTCGGAGGCCGAAGCTTGGTGGTGTTACTAGATACCCGTCAGCTATTGGATGTACAAAAGGGCGGGAGGAAGGAGGCGCAGCAACCCATGTGTGCCCCGCGCTGCGATGGCAAATATGAATGAACTCAGCTCAGCCTTTGCGCTTGTTTCAAATCCCCACATACGCAGTGTTCCCATGCCTTCCTCGCCAACTCAACCCTTAGTGTTGTCGTGTCGTTTTCCACCCAACTCGTATCCCGATATAGCCCGCGACGATCAAGGTCCATACCAAGACATCGACCCACGTCGCTGCCCCACTTCAACCGCTGGACCCTGAATTGCCGGCGCGTGGGCTGTCAAACGTCATCGCGGTCACGACTTGCTTACGCGCTCGCGGGCTTTTGTTTGGCCGTGAGGCTGCGAAAGGCGGGCCTGCCTGAGGCTTGGGTTGCACAAGAGGCAGCTGTACCGCCTACGTACGTCTGCGACGTCTGCTCGTCACGCATCTCACCTTTTCCATATACAGCCGTGAGAGCGACGCGACGAGGCTGAGAAGTACGCATCACATTACTACTACCAACAACCCTTTACCAAGACCTCTTCATATCTGAGCTACCGACATTACGACTCCCCCCGCCATACACACAATGACAAACCCACCCACCATCTCCCCTCCCCCTCTCACCGCAACCTCCTCTCCTCCCACCTCCGATCCCATCTCCCCCGTCTCCCGCACCTCTACCTTCCCGCACAAGACTAGTCCAGCAGTCTCCAGCCAAACTCCGTTGATCGACACGAATACACCCGCGATAAACGATGCGCCGGTCGAGTTGGACGGCGGCGCGATAACGCCTGAGGAGCTGAGGAGGCGTATGAGTACAACGGGAGATGGGGTAGGTAGTGTGGGAGATGGTCTGGGGGGCGTGAGAGGCTCCATGCGGAGCCCGGATGATGCGGAGGGGATTGATGCGGAGTTTTTGGGTGAGGGGGTGGGGGCGGGGAGGGGGGTTAGGGAGGTATGTCTATATTAGTCCACTCATCTTGAGACTTTGGGCATAAGGCGCAGCTACGCGATTGTGGCTGGTGGATGGCGGACGAGATGATTAGAGCACTGGGCTGACATACTACAGAAACGCGCCGCGATGCTGGCCTCCCGCTCGAAAGATCCCAGCGTTATCGTCGATGTACCGCAGGAGCCGACAGCCGAAGAGGTGGATGCTGCGAGGAAGGCGGATGCGCTGTTGCCGCCGGGGATGAGAGGGAAGATACCTCAGGCACGATGATGGAGGACTGCTCTCAGTGTATCACTAGACAGCGCGACGGTCAACGATACTGGACTCGGGGGTGATGATAGACCAGCCTCTACATGAACGGTGCAGCGCTCGGATTTGAATTCTCGCAATCGATACATGGCAAACTGCTGCTGTCGATTTTCGCGTTTCGCAAAACTCACCATGCCTTCACGCCGACACCTTTTTTGAACATTTCGTCTATCACACCTTTGCATGTGCACGTCTCGCCGGAAGCGACTATATAAGATCTCCCATGTTCTCACTCTCTTTCTCCTTTCCACAAAACAATTCCTACATTCTCATTACCAAATACACGACGAGTTCCTGGATGTCCGTCGCTCGGTTCGCGCTTCTCAAAATTACTACCCCCTCGACCCATGTCCAGTCTTCCTCTCTTTTCCGTCGATAAAATTCCAAAAACGTGGCCTTGTCCTCCTATGACTTTGCCGGTGGACGACATATCAAAGACATGGACTGCTTTCTCTATGCGATAGCGACTGTTCTAAACGAAATTACAAAACGCGGAGACTCTATACCGCATGTGCTGCTTCCAAAATAGCAACGACCATCGATGTATGGTTCGGCCGGCGCTGAAGCACCCCGACTACCTGACGCTTCTGCCTACAAAAGCCATGTCCTGCACAGCAGGATCTCTGCTCTCCACTACTCTCCAAAATTACACTTGTTTCACCAAAATGATCTGAAGACAACTACATGTCTGCTGTCTCGTCTGGCACCAAAGAATGCCGAATCGAGCTTTGGATGTTTCGGCTCTGTTGTTATGTCTTTTTGGATGGCACGAAAATACGAAGTCCAAAAAGATCATGGTTGTTCGAGTTCAATTAAATAAGAGCACGATTGTGGTGATGTTGGGAAGAAGACCACCGGATCTGACAAAAATATGGTATTCGCACCCGTCATGTTGAATCTTCCCGCGACCGAGGGTGAACACTTCAAACTTGATATCACTCTGCGCATGATCTATCTTGACGCCGAGCGTAAATATGTCACAAAGATTTACCTTCACTGAAAATGTCTGGGTGCTGAGACTCGGAGAAGAACACGATGATCCGAGCCTGCATCTAGAGGTCATTATATAAACTTCTTTTCCGTGCTTCCAGACTCTCGTTGTTCAACCTCTTCCACATTGTTCGATATCAAAAATGAAGGCGGTCATGCTTATGTTGTCCGCTCGCTTCGCTCAAAATTCATCCTTGACTTCGGCATGTTCTTTCCCTGCGTGCCAAAAAACGCTAGTAAAATTCGCTGTCGTCGAGGCAGCCCAATTTCAAAAGCGGATATCAACACTCTGAATTCATCAAAAAGACAAGACATGCTCAAAGTCCTGGCCTCCTTCGGTCGTGAAAAGCATTTGGGTCGATGCCATGTTCCAGAAGATTGTTTCCTCGTTGTCATTGCGCTCTACTAAAAGCCAGGTACTCAAAAAGCAAACCTAGACGTCTCATGAGCTTGGTGTATCGTGTTCGTTGATACTCGATCGTTTGCACTTGAAGCGGGACGTATGAGGGCTGCACGATCATTTCTGCCTTTGCGCGCACGTATAAAAGTCTTGCAGCCACCACAGTTCACTCTTCTTACCCTACCAGAATTTTGCATGTGCAATCCTAAGCCAGCGAAAAAAGTTCGTATGTTTGTCGGGATCTTTGCAACTCCAGAACAATGTTCTGACAAGTCGTATGAACTTGTCTCATCAAATCACAAACGTGAAGATTCACCAAAGTACTGTTGAGAAGAATATGAAAGCAGCGAAAAGACTCCGAAATTTACCACTGCATACCCATGTGTTTGGTCAGCCTTTACAGGCTCGATTTATGGCGTTCTCAATTCATGGAAATGCCGATGCAGCTGTTCCATGCGGACGAAGAATACCAAAAGCCACACACTCGATTTGGATGTGTTCATCAGAGCATGAGCGCTGGCTCATAGCAGTCCGTAGCTGAAGAATTTCCACCCAAGAGTCTTTCCGGGCCCGCAGTCCATATTGAAGTCAAAAGAGAATTTCTTGTGAAGGCTGAGCTCAATACATACAACGAAACGAATATAAAATGTCTCCCCGCCTGATACTCGCCAACACCCTACTTGCAGTTCGTCCCCTTGTAAACGAACGTACCATCCGAGTTTTCACACCCACAACTCCCATCCTTCGGACTCTTAATACACCCCGCGCCATCTCCCTCCTCCTCTCCCTCAACCCCCGCCTTCGCCCAAAAGAACGTCCAAGTCCCCGCTTTCTTCTTCATCGCACTCCCCGGCGCGCAGTTATACGCTTCACACGTGCCGTACGGGTACCCGTGATTACCGTCGTACTGGTGGTCTTGGGTGAAGACGGCAAAGGTCTGGCCGGACGTGCGGGTGTTGTGGCTGCATTCTGCGGCTTGGATTGCTTTGCTTGTTTTGATGGCTATGAGAGGGTCAGTTCATGGCAAGGTAAGGGTGACGAGGCGTGGGAGCTTACGGGAGCAGGATGGGGCTGATGGGTAACTGCCGTTTGTGTTGGAGGTTGCGGGGTCGAGGGTTGCGGTGACGGCTGTGGCTAGCATGAAGGCTGCTGCGATGGAGTAATTGTTGAACATCATTTTGATGTAGATAGCGGGTAACGAGCGTGTGGTGTTGTGAGTATGGGGTGAAGCGGGTTTGCTTAGCCACAGCGATTGAGTATCTTATACAACACCAACCCCTTCGATCACGGTAATGTGTTTTTCCATTTACATGAGAAGGAGTAGGTGATCCACAAACACGTACCACCCAATTACGCAGTCTCATGGGATTTGCGGTCTGGATGGTCTTGAAACGGACTAGACAGGGGTTGTGGGTACGCAAAGCCACATCACATCTTCACATAGAGTGGAGGTGCATCGGATGTTTCGTGCCGCCAACGGGCCGAGCCTACTAATCCTCAATTCCTACATACTGGTTTCGGTGCTTCAACCCGCTGCAGCGTGGATGTATCCACGTAGCCACAGGCCTCGCACGTCAAACTTGCGGCGTCCGCGTCGTCTTCAAAGCTGGAATCGTAGCCGGAGTCGTCGTCGGGGTGCGACGACGTAGGCGGGAAGTCGGCGTTACAGTCCGACGAATTTATTTACAGTCCGACGAATTTATTACATGATGAGTGATAAAATCGATGGTTGAAGAGATCAAGAAGGAACGGAGAAAGACCAAGACATAGTCCTAGACTTCGCACAGTGCAGGCGCTAGCTGTCCACAGTACCGTGCGGGCAGCCGACTGAAAAGTGCAAAGCGTAGAGTATGAGTTCATGAGTTCATCTGTGACAGTCGAAAAGCATTTTGTAATCGATATTCAACTTGAGAGTACCATTACATCGCGCTGCCTATGATAGATTGCTCCCAGCTGAACGTCGCTTACCCTGCACGGCATTAGTAACACACGCCCTTTAGCATTACATGCACACGTCTTTCTTCCTACAAAAGGGCCTTGATCGAGGCCGTCGCAGTAGGCATTAGCCCAAAGACACGCGAGGAAATAACGTCTCCTAACGTGCCTCGATTCCGTATAGCCTACCCATACTCAAATGAGCTAGCGCCAGAAAGGATGAAAGCCCTCGTGCTCGCAGCCGAAGCTCGAACGGCGTCTATTCGCGATTGACCGCAGCCGGTACCTTCACCAACCGAGTTGCTCATCCGGGTAAGAGCCATAGCGCTCAACCCTGTTGACCCACTATACGTTGCGCATCCACCGGGCAGTTCCGGGCGCACCGTTGGAAGCGACTTCGCTAGGGTCATTATCGAAGCAGGTTGCGATGTGCCCGTGGAGGCGAACCTTTGCGTCGGCGATGAGGTCGGAGGGTTTTTGCCAGGTGCTTGCAGCGTCAATGACCGGCCAGGTGCATTCGCAGAACTTGTTGTCGCACCGTGGGATCTAGTCTGGAAAATACCTAAGCCAGTCACCATGGAGCGGGCTGCTGGTGTGAGCCTCGTAGCTCTCACGGCCGCGCAAGCGATATGGTATCGGCTGCGCCTGCAAGCTCCGTTTGCTTACGATCGCGACCAAGTCTTTCAAGAGCACCCAGACTGGAGAGCCACATACAACGAAGCAGATGGACCTGATGCAACCAACGTTCTCATCTACGGCGCATCGACATCAGTGGCACTATATGCCGCGCAGATAGTACGACTGAGCGCTAGATCTAGCGGCAAAGCTATTAGATTGTACAGCGTCGCTAGCAAAGCTTAGTAGGAGTTTCTTAAAACGGAGCCCTACAGGTATAACGCTCTCGTGGACTATCGCGACCTTCATTAGTCGGAGCGGATCAAAAAGCTCACAGGCAGGTGGTACGTCCTCTGGCACTTTATCCTGTAGGCTCCTAAAATCTTACCATCCTAGTCTGAATTAGAGGGCCTGTAGTCAGACATGTGTGTACACAGCAATATCTTTCTTAACCGACACCGGGGCTAAGACGAATACTGCGGTGACATTCGCGCTTCTACGCCGCTCCAGCACATCAACAACGTCGCTTGCTGCAAATCGTTTCACAATCACAATCGCATCCGTCGCATAGCGAGATGAAAACCGCTACTGTGCAGGGCAGTGGAGCAATCCCACAGGCTAGAAGTCCGCATCGTCCTGTTCTGGACCTACTCACTACACCAAGTTACGCCTCTTAAGATTCCAGGCGTAAAAGTCAACGTATCGACGAGATAAGTGGCGCATCCCTTGCTCTTGTAATGGACCGTGATTGCTGAAGTCGACTCCACCAACAGTATGGTGGCTTCTGACATCAGCAGCACTGAGCGACAGGCTCGTCACAATCGCGTCAGAGGGATCTGTATGGTAGACCCTTCATCAAGCCGATCAGTCAATCGGAGACGGCATTGGAAAGACCCGAGCAGTCTTCCAGGTCAGGACGTTGTGGCGCCGTACCAATAGGACATTGTGGGATGGGTAAGCCGGTACGGCGCGGCTCTGCGATCGGGAAGGATGTTCCAGGCCGATGCAGCTTCCGCGAACCGAGATACGGCGTAGACTTCAGTTGGTTGATGAAGGCGTAGCGAGCGGCACGATGTGATGTGATGTGATGTTGAAGATTGCACGACAGCTGCGCAGATGCAGAATTAGGCGCTAAGAGGTAAAGTTGTAAACACGAACCTGCGCGGCTAAAATCTAGAAGCTAACCTAACTTTAGGTTAGTATCTCTATATAAGTACTAGAGTTAAAAAGCCTATTAAAAATAGAGTTTATAAACGTATACCTCTTTTTATAATATATAGCACTAAAGTAGGTTTAAAAGTACTATATATAGAGGTAGAGTTATAGTAATAGTATATAGAGAAGAGTAAGTATTAATAGGCTTTTCTTTTTATACGTTTAGAGAGAGTAGACACTCTTTAGCTTTCTCTTATTAAGTATAGATACCTACGTAATATATATTATTATATATAGAATTTCTTAGAGCTATAAATAAAATAAAAGTTAGTAGACTTACTAGGAATTATACTATAGACCTTAGAAATACTAAGTATTAAGCCTTAAATAATACTTAATATATTAGTTCTTATTCTCTTTATACGTTAACTATATAACTTCTATTATACTATAGCTATTACACTCTCTAAGTATACTAATAGCTATAGTTTTAACTTAACTATAAAAATAACGCCTTAAAAGTAAACGTTAAAAGACTATTATAACTTTAGAAGATATAAGAGAAAGTTTATAGGCTTATACTATACTAGGTATATAACTACTTTAGTCTTTATAGTATAGTTACTACGCGTATACCTTTATCTAGCGCAGTATAGACTATAGATATTAATACTATTCTCTTAGTATTTCTAAGAGCTACTATAAGAAGGTATAGAGAACCTTATATATATAAAAGAGAGTAAACTCTACTATAAAGTCTTTAAGGTGTTAAAGCGTAATACTACTAATATTTAGAGTAGTAGAGATTAGAACTACTAAGAAATAGGTATAGAGTGTCTAAAATTATAATAGCTATTTAGCGTAGGCTAAGAAGAGTATATATACTAGATAGCAACTATAGTATAAAATCTACTAAGGTATTATAGTAATAGAGTAGAAAATAAAGAGGTTATAAAGGCTATACATTTCTGTGCATTCTATCTAGAATAATTAGAAGAAACTAGATCTTAAGAAGAAATAGGCTATATATAAGACTACTATAGATTAGCTATAGTAGCACTTTAAATCTTTATATATTTAGTTAGAGAATATTAGATTTTGTATAGATAAAGTTATAGATATCTAAGCGTAGATACTAGAAGAACTAAGAGCTTAGAATAGAGAGCTAGGTAGATATTAGAAAGAAGAAAAAAAAGAGCTAAGCGTGCTAGAGGGATAGAATAGAAGAGAAGTAGTAGTAGAAGAAAGAGAATAAGAGAATAGAGCTCTACTTATATAATCTTGTTCTTTATATTATATTTAGCCTAGTAGATATAAAAAGTTACTTAGAAGAAATAAGATTTTAATTAAGAGGTCTAGAAATATACGTTCTTACTCTTACTTCTAGAGTTTAGCTTAGTCTATCTAGCGTTGTACTTAGTGCGTAGAGTAGCTACCTAAATACAGCTCTTAGGCTCTTCTAGTATACGCTTCTACTACTATAGCTTATTACGCTTCTTTTAGCTCTTTAGAGGCGTAATCTTAGTAGAGATAAGAGTTTAGAGCTTAATATTCTTATTACTACGTTTATAGTCTAATTAATATTCGCTATATAGAATATAGAATAAAACTTATTCTCTATATATATATCTTAACTATTATTCTTCTTTCTAAAGTTACTAGTATAAGACTAAGATTGTCTAAGAGATATTAAGCGCGTTCTAACAGCTATTTATAATAATATTCTTAGTCTTAATAAGGTATTTACTCTAAATAGCTATTTTTTATATAGACTTTTTCTTTCTGTAACTTAAGAGACACGTAAAATAGTAGTAGAGTAAGAAGTATTATAATTATTATGCTTATAGGCGTAGAGCCTTCTACTAGATATAAAGCTAAGTCTAGAAGGTAAAGTAGTTAGCATAGAGTAAGAAAGAAGCTAGAGAAAAGATAGTAAAGCTTGTAAAGTATAAGGTTTTAAAACAAAAAGTAGTAAGTAGGTAGTAAGATATAATATATAAAATAAAAATTAGAAGCTAACTCTACGCTGCCTAAGGTAGCTACTAAGAAGGTAAGAGAGAAAGCTTATAGATTTAGAGGTTGTAGCTAAGAGTAGAGATGTTATAATAGACTCTAACGTAGAGAAGAAGAATATAATTAGAATTAATAAGCTTTAAAATAAAAGACTAGAGAAAAGGTAAGAGAGAACTTATAGATTCTAGCTAGCCTACTAGTTACTATAAAGTAGTAGTGCTTTAGAACTAGGTAGAATTTCTATAGTAAGTAGAGAAGTAGATAACTAGTTAGTACATAGCACTATAGAACAGAATCTTATAATAAATAAAGCTATAATAGTAGAACCTAGACATTATAAGAGTAGTTAAAGTAGTAGATTAGATAAACTTTAAATATCTAGTATAGACTATATTTATATACTACGTAACTACTTTTATATTTACTTATACTTCTTTTATACTTACTATATATAACTAGAATTTAGTTCTAGTATTACGTATTAGCTATAGACGCGTTATTATAATAATATAGACTTATAAAGATAGGTAGTAGTACGCTCTTCTTTATTATTAAAAGTAATAAGTCTTATTTTCTATTATCTATAGTAATTAAATAGCTATATCTATTAATAATAAGAAGGCGCTCTAGAAATGCTGTGTAATACAATCTACTATATTAAAATTAAAGCGCCTAAATATTATCTTCTAGAATTAGAGAAGTAGTAGTTTATATTTTCTAAAGGTTTTAGAACTAATATACTCTATCTAGCTACTTACCTTTTTAAGCTCTACCTATTTATTCTCTATATTCTATAAGAATTAATGTTAGAAAGACTAGAAAAAACAAGTATTAGTTAGTGTATACTGCAAAAAAACCTTTCTTTATACACTATATCTCTAATACAGATGCCTTATAGAGGTAGCTATATAGAAGAAGCTTTCTATCTTTAGTACTATTAGAGCTATTATTACCTATAGTAAGGCGCTGTAGTACTAAGAGTTAGTAGCTAGAATGTTAGAAATAATAAGGTATAGCTTATAGACTATAACATCTTATAGCTATAATAGTAAGAGTAGGTATTACTATTACTCTAAAAGTAAGACTTAGTTAATGTAAGTAGACGTTGTAGAAGCTATAGGTTCTTAGAATTACTAAAGCTTTTCTTCTATTATCTTAGAGTTCTTAGGTTTTTTTCTCTAACGTAATTACTAGTAGGCACGTCTTACAGCAGCCTCTAGAGCTAGTAAAGCTACCTTTAGGTAGCTAACTATTCTACTTTTTATACTCTTTAATTTCTAAAGCTTTTACTATAGTTACGTAAGTTTACTAGGTTAATAAAGTAGAAGCCTGTTATATACTAACTAGTGCTACCTAGTCTTTATCTAGTGTAGCACTATTGCCTCTATCTCTATTAATAGCTCTATTAAGTGTAGATAGTAAGAGTAAGCGTAATAGAGAGTAATAGAGGCTCTAAGGTTATTACTACTAGACTCTATTATTTCTGCGCAGCCTATATAGTGTAGAATTAATAGAAACCTTATATAGTAGCTTAGAGTTTATAGAAGCTAGCTTATTATCTAGAATATTATAGATATTCTAGGTTCTATTAGTAGTAACCTTAGAAATAGCAAGCTTATTCTATTACTTCTAGAACTTTCTACTAACTTCTCGCGCGCGCAGTTTAGGTAGCTTTCTATTCTTTTTTAATTAGAGAGCTATTACTAGTAATAAAACGTGTTAAAGAGAAAAGTAAAAGGCTGTATAAAGAAGAGTAGAGATTATAATAGATATAGAGCGTTATGTCTATGTTTACAACGCGTTAGTTATAATATAGAGTATATAGAGAATTTTAGAGTTATAAGATAGAAAGACGTAGTAGAACTATATAGTTTATAGTAATAGGCCTAGAGAGCGCTAATCTATACACGACGTAATATTACTAGACCTAAAGAGAAATTTATTAGTATTTATAAGAATTTTATTATAGAACCTATAATCTAATAACTACGCTAGAGTTTATATCTATAGCTTCTTCTATATGTATAATATAGGCTATTCTTATTAGAGAAGAAATAGAGGTAGTCTACCTAGCTATACGTCTACTTATTAAAAACGCTAATTATATACTAAATAATTATTTCTATATTAAATTTCTTACTCTAACTTCTCTATTAAATAAGTGTAATAATATTCTATATCTTATTTATTATATACTACTATGCAGCCTCTTATTAAAAGAAGTAGCTACTATATAGCTAAACCTCTTTACTAATATTGTGTAGGTTATAGTAGAAGTTTTAGAGAAAGGTTATATAGCTCTATAGAGTATTAGCGTATAAAAGCTTAGTATTTCTAGTAAATAGTACTAGCTTCTTCTATTATCTATCTATAAGCTTTAGTTAGTTAGATATAGTAAATAGTATAAATAGGTATTTTCTCTTAATTCTAGAGGTAGTAAGCTACTCTACTAATAGAGTAGGTATATTAACCTATAGCTTCTTCTAGTTAAAATATAAAATAAAGAGCTTAACACCTATATACCTCTATAAGTATTACGTAGAAACCTTAGTATTTATAGAGACTTACCTCTAGCTTATATAGTTTTACAGAAGCTTAGCGTAAGTTTAACTTAACCTAATTTACAATTCTGCTAGTAGATATATTACACTTAAATGTGTAGCACTTTATCTAGGCGCAATAGATAACAAAACGTAACTATATACGTAAGCGTTATTATAAGTCGCTAGTAGTATCTACTCTAAAGTCTTTCTCTAGATTTATTAAAAGAACCTTAGTTAATTCTAGCTTTATACTCTGCGCCTATGTTATGTTAGTACAACTGCTTAAGCGCCTTCTTAGTAATAGCCTTCTAACTAGATAATAGTATACTCTTGCGCGCCTAGAGTAGTTAGTATATAGAATATTGCTACCTTAGTATTATAGAGCTTTAACGTACCTTTTAGCGTTTAAGAGACTATATATATAGCTAGATAGAGTTTAAGTTATATAGATTTTCTAACTAAGAGCTATTAATATTTTAGGTATACGTAGTATTAGACTAGCTAAGCTTGTAAATATAGTAGTACGTAGTAGCAGCTTATATAGTAAAGGTAGTAGACTACCTAAAAGGTTAGCTCTTCTTATAAAGCATATTATCTACTTTGTTAATACTACTATTATGCGCTAAAACCTCTATATCTACTAAGAGACTATAGAGTTTCTTTCTATAGCTAAAGTAGATCTAAAGATATAGAATCTATAGAGTGTGCTTATAGAGCCTACTAATATCTTAATACTTAGGCAGGCAATACTACTTTGTAAAAGCCTTTAGTTTTGTAATTTAACTATAAACTTATTAAAACTAAAGAGCCTAGATAAGAAAAGTGTTATATATAAAGTATAGCTCTTATAGGTACGTAGCGTATAGGCTTCTTTCGCGTTCTTCTAGACGCTAGCAAAGAGCGTAGCCTATTAATTGCTTATTATTTCTAGATTTTTACTAGGTTTAGCTCTAATATTCTTAATAACCTAATCTTATTTAGCTATCTTCTTAGTAACCTTAAGGTTAGTGCTATCTAAAATATTATCTCTATTAGTGCTAACGCTGTAGGTAATAGTCTAAATAAGATTATAAAAGTATTAGGCTATAGTTATAATTTTTAGTATCTTAGAGCTTTTAGAAAGTAATACTAGTGTAATGTATTATAAGTGTTAGTAGAGTAGTATAGGTAGAAGCTGTAGACCTAAGAGCCTGCTTTCTATTAACTCTAGACTCTAATCTTCTTATTATAGTACTACTGTTTCTAGTCTTTTATTTAGCAATTCTTATTATTACTAGCTAATTAATATTAAGCACTAGGTGTGCCTAGCTAGGCTAAGCTCTTAGTAGCTCTTAGAGTCTACACTAATATTCTAATATAAAATATAGCTATAGACTATTAGCTATAGGCTAGATTTTAGCTAGTCTTAGCTACTCTAGTGCTATTAATAGATATCGCGTTTAGAATTCTTATACAAAACAAGATATTCTCTCTATTTTAACTATACATTTACTTACGCTTATAACTATAGCTAGTAGATAATAAGCCTATAGAAAATAGTAACTACTACCTTATACAGTAGTAGCGCTGCTAATAGATATAGCCTAAAATATAGAAAATACTAATATTAGTGCTAATGTAAAGAAGATGTATAGAGCTATAGTAGAATTTATAGTCTATAGCTGCCTTATAAAGTAAGACCTTATAACCTACTATAGTAGAGAGATTAGAAGTATCTCTATTAGAATAAGTGCTTAATGTAGTTAATTATATTATATATATCTAGTTATTGTTTTCGTCTAAACGCTGTTTAGACCTAGCTTTCTCTAGCACACTAACTCTTAAGCCTAATAGCTATTCAGCCTATTATTATATTACTAGTTTTACTACTATATCTCTTCTATACTTAAGAAGAAGGCTTTCTCTTCTTCTTAAGTATAAACAAGAGAATAGCTCTTAGACATTCTCTTCTACCTATTATATTACTAGATTCTATCTACTTAATCTAAATATACTATACGCTAAACTTCTGCCTAGAAATCTAAATACAAAATCTCTTTAGGCTATTTCTATTCTAGTATATCTCTTTCTATTACTCTTTTTATTTTAATTTAATCTCTTCTACTAGCCTGTAGCCTCTTCCTCTATTTCTCTAGTGTATTCTAAACCTTATCTTAATTACTTTTAATATTAGTAGCTAATAATCTCTTAGGCTTAGATCTATGTCTTTCTTAGGTTTAATCTTTACTTTTCTATAGCGCCTACCTATCTAGCGCTTAACTCTCTATAATATTAGCCTTTTCTCTAATAGATATTCTATTATCTTTAGTACATTACTAGTATATCTATAGAGATATTCTAGAAGGTTTACACGTACTGCACTGCTATTAGAACCTATACACTAGTTACTCTACTTTTTTACCTAAAAGCTCTTTAGCGCTTAGTAACTAGACTATTAAAATAATAATATTATAACTTTTCTTCTTGCGCATAGTAATTACTACTCTTAACTTTACCTTTACGCGCGTAGCCTTTCGCTGTTCTCTCTCTATCTCTTTCTCTTCTTCTACTCTACTCTACCTTAACTTTCTTTCTTTACTATAGCTTTACCTAAGTATTCTAAAGGCGAGTTAGCTACTATAGATACTATACTAGTTACTATATCTATCTTCTACACTTAAGAGCTTGCTGCTAAGCTAGCTATTATATCTAAGGCTAATAATAGCTCTACTACCTCTACTACTATATCTACTCTTAAGCCTGCTATAGCTAAGTAAGCTACTACTATTACTACGCACGCGCTTACGCTTTCTAAGCTAACTTCTACTAATAAGATAACTATTAAGCCTAAGGCTATAGATAACTCTACTACTATTACTACTTAGCCTATAACTAAGAGTACTAGTAATAATACTACGCTATTATTCTAACCTTTGCGTACGCCTAAACAGCTGTTAGCTAAACCTACTCTATCTACTCTACCTAAGACTACGCTCTTAATTAAAGCTAAAACTAGCGCTAGTATTAGCAAAACTAATACTATTATAACTAACGTACCTAATACTACTCTACTACTTTCCTCTATCTATAACGTTAACTCTACTAGCTATTCTTAGCCTAAGTTAGCTCTTAAGTCTCTAATAAAAGCCTCTTAGACGTCTATATCTTGCCTTTCTAAGAAGTAGAAGAACTAGAGTAAGTCTCTACGCCTTTCTATCTTTACTCTAACTAAGGCTATTAAAGAGAGTAGGCGTAGTATATATATAGTAAAGTTATATAAGTACAAAACTTCTAACTCTAGTTGCAACTAGTATATTACCTAGCGTAAGTCTTTTCTCTTCTCTAGAGCCTTTTAACTAAATATTATTCTAATATCTTCTACTTTATTAGTAACTAACTAGAGAGTCTATGTTATTACTCTTAGCTTTACTATAGATATGTAGAATTACTTACATGCCTTATAAAGCGTAGAATACATACTTAGACCTTCTCTATCTATTCTAGCTACTAATTAGAAAAGCTATTAGTCTAATATATAAGTTAACGCTTATAGTAACTTCTACTTAGCTAATCTAGAGATAACTATTAGTAAATTCTTTTAGTTAGATAATAAGTCTACGCGCTAGCTATTTAACTCTAATATAGAGGCGCTTATACTATCTTATTATTTTAGCGCTAAGTTAGTTAGTGTAATTAACTCTTTAGTTAAGAATTCTTCTATTAAGATTATTATCTATAGTTAGTGTGCGTTATTAAATTATAGAAAGATATTTAGCTAGTGTATCTAGGTCTATATTAATAGCTAGCTAATAAAGAGTAGAGTTTACACTAATTATTTAAAGCATAGTAATTATTAGGTCTACTCTTTTTGTAGTAAGTCGCTAACTATTCTTTAGATACTTACTTTCTTATTCTCTATATCTTTGCTAATATATTCTTCTAGAGACTTAAGTAGTAAGGCGTAGCCTTAAGTCTACTATAGCTACTAAGTCTATAGTTACTTCTAATATAATTACTAGTCTCTCTAAGAGCGTTCTTACTCGTCTTAAGGCTAGTAAAAAGCTAACTACTATATCTAAAGAGAGTAATAAGGCCTTATTTGCCTAGGCTAGTAATAGTCTAGCTACTTAGTATAGATACTATTTAAGTAATGTTAACGCTAGTTGTAACTTAGCTTTCTAACTAAGCCTAAGAGATCTTAGCTACGATTTGCCTAAAAAGGCTTCTAATACTAAGGCTACTTCTACTTCTGCTAGCGCGCCTTATATTTAGTTATTATTACTACACTTAAAGATTCTTAGTAAGAGTAATAATAAGTCTAGGTTAACTATCTCTAAGAGTTAGAGCTAACCTAAGAAGTCTAATCTGTCTACTAGCTAGTCTACTCTAGACACTACGCTTTCTATTAGGTCTAATAGTAGTTTAGCTGCTAGTGTTCTTAAGCCTATTACACTAACTAGAAAACCTTATTATTACGCTCTCTGTACTGCTTCTTCTTCTGTCTAGGTTCTAGATAGAGGTTGTAGTTAACCTTACAAGCAGCCTAAGCCTAAGAAAGCTATTACTAATAAAGCTAATACTATTAGTAATAATATTATTAAGTCTAAGGCTTCTGCTGTTACTACTTCTATTACTACTTCTACTAGAACTACTAAGCCTATTTCTTCTTTAACTTCTACTAATTCTATAACTTCTAGCTCTGCTAGCTCTTCTATACGTAGGTAGTTCTCTAGTCTCTTTTCTCTCTAATTAACTCTTAGGTCTATCTATTCTACTCTATAGTTATAGCAAATAAAATTATAATATACTTCTAAGTCTTCTCTTATTACCTTACATTCTTACGCCTATAATATTATAATAGCTAAACCTATATTACTTCTCTTCTATACTTAAAAGAAAGAAAGTCTCTTTTTCTTTAGCCTTAGGTTCTAAATATTGTTTAGACATAATCTTTCTATTACAATATTCTTAGGTTTCTAGTAGCTATTACAATAATACTAGATTCTAAGCTATAATTAAGAAGTACTAATAGTAATAGCCTTAGCAGCCTTTATAATTATGTAGAAGATCTTCTAATATCTTTCTATATTAAAATAATTCTTCTATAAAGTTAAGATCTATTTCTAAGGTTCTTAAAGCTATTCTCTAGCCTATCTAAGAGCTTTTTCTTATTAGTAGATACTAATCTAAGCGCCTACTTAAGATGTCTAGTTAGAGTTTTACTATAGCTCTAGCTAAGTAGCCTTTAGTTAAATTTCTAACTACTTTAAATATATTATATTTTATATTATAGTATTATAATATTCTTCTTACATCGCTAATATATTCTAAGAGTATTATTATATACTAGCTAGCTTTAAAATCTTAGTGTTATAATCTAGTATTATATAGTAGTTCTTATAAGAAAAGTAGATCTATTACTATAGACTTAATAGCTTTTTAGGTAGTAAATATATTAAGTAAATTCTTCTATAATATCTCTATTACTACTTTCTACTCTTTCTATACTTTAACTACCTTATACTCTTTTACGCGCTTTTCTACCTCTTCTTACTTTTTACTTTACTACTACTACTATTATTCTACGCGTATTCTTACTATAGCTTTTAGCTCTATTAACACTATACCTAAAGATAAGACTATTAAGTAGCCTCTTATTAAGAGCGCGTTTATTATCTTCTCTAACTTTAATAATACCTACTCTACTACTCTATAAGCTCTTTTACGCGCTATACTTAAGTAAGTATTTATAATTACTATACTAGAGGCTACTACTACTAAGCTAACTTCTACTAATAAGATAACTACTACGTCTAAGGCTAAGAACTATTTAGCTACTATTACTACTTAGCCTATACTTATAAGTACTAATAAGTTTAATAAGCTAAATACACAGCTTTTTAATAACTTTAACTTCTCTACTTTAGATAATAAAAGATCTCTTCTTAGCCTTTAAGAGTAGATTAATATTAAGATATTCTTAGGTATTATATAAATAGATTTTAACTTTAATTATACGCTAAGCGCCTCTTAAGCGCTTTAGAGTATTATAGTTAAGAATACTTTATACTCTACTATGCTATCTAACTACTATAAAACTCTATCTAATATTAAAAAATTTAGCCTCTCTATTAAGAGCTCTAGCCTATCTAAGTCTAAAGTTCTTTTTAAGTTACTTATAAAAAAGCGTCTAGTACCTAGAGCTCTTAGTAATTAGGTAGTAGAGTTGTATAAGCTACTAAAGCGTATTTCTACTTCTAATACTATTATTAGCTAGAGTAAGTCTACTATCTTCTTTTCTTACTTTCTAAAAGATATTTTACTAATATTATATTTCTTTATAGTAATATATATATTATGCGTAGACTTTACTATTAACTAGGTTAAAGACCTCTATAGATATATTATTAACCTTAATACTTTAGAGACTCTAGCTAGACTAGTTCTTATAGCAGCCTACTTTCTAACTTAAAGTAAAAAATCTTAGATTAAGCGTAAAATTAATTTAGCGCCTCTAGATATATTTAAGAACTATTTATTCTTCTATAAGTTCTTCTCTCTTAGTATAAACTATAAGTAAATTATCTTTAAGCCTCTTATTACTATACTTATATACTATTATCTTATTAGCGCAATTAAGTATAAGTTAGCTTTAGGTAAGAATAAAGAGCTTAGTAGATATAATAAAATATATAGCTATTATAAACGTAGTTTAAAGCTTCTATTTAAGTTATATTACTTAGTTATATTAAATAGCTTTCTAATACTATAAAGAACTTACACTAATTACTACGTAAAGAGCGTAGAACCTTAGTACTCTTTTACTTATAAGTTTCTAACTACCTTTTAGATATCTACTTTCTTAGTATTAGTATAATAGCTAACTTGTTCTTAGGTTAGCTTAACTTCTCTAGTAAGAAGGTTATATTTACTAAGCTAGTAGATCTTAATAAGCCTTCTATAGTATTCTACCTTTTTTATTAATTATTCTAGCCTTTCTTTTCTCTTAATAGCTCTAATAGTCTAAGCGCACTTTAGTTATATAAGAAGAGTTCTATAGTTTAGACTCTACATACTTCTAAGAAGCTAGTTAGTAATAATAACTATAACTCTACTAAGAAGTTTTAGAACTTAGATATTAGTAACTATAGTAAAGGTATTTCTAAGAAGAATTATAAGCTAAAGCTTACTTAGCTAGAGAAGGCTATAGCTACTCTAAAGAGTCTTCTAGCTTTACTATTTTCTAAGTATAAGCGCGTTTCTTCTAAGAGTACTATAAAGTCTACTTCTACTAAGAAGATAAAGAAACTAGTACTACTATCTACTTTTATACGCACTTTTTATACTTATAAGCTTACTATACCTTCTACTAAAGCTATAGATATTAATAATAATAAGAGTAATAAATTTCTTACTCTATTTAAGTCTAAAAGCTTATTAGTCTAGAAGATCTCTAGTAAGAAGAAGAAGAAGAGTAAGAAGTAGGTATATTACTTAGTTATAGGCTAAAATAGTAGTAGCTATTCTTTATATATATTTATAGATATAGTTTAGAGCTTAGTTATAGTATTTAATATATATATATCTAAAACTACTTAAAACTATACCTATAATATATATACCTAATACTTATTCTAGTTAAAATCTAGCTTCTTTATTAGAATAACTACTAATAATTACTAAGGTTTAGATAATACCTATTCTATATCTTATTTCTCTTCTATATTAACTAATAGATTATTTAGTTAAGCTCTTAGCTATAGGCTTCTTTAAGCTTTAGTTAACTTTAGAGTATTTAGAATATCTTAGCTATACGTAGACTATTTAGGCGTTTTATTATTATTATTACTACTTACTTCTTAATCTATATTATTAGTTTTATTAGTAGAAGATATAGTTGCAGCGTAGTCTAGCTTATTAATCTTAGTAAGATCTACTACTATGCGCTAGTAAAAGGCCTTTAGGTAGTTTTCTAGTATATAACTCTAGAAAGAAGTACTATTAAGCTCTTCTAACTAATACTAATCTTTCTTATTAACGCTATAAATGTAAAATAGCCTCTTCTACTTAGGTAGAAACTTAGTAAGCGTAGATTAGTTATTTTTATAGAAAGAGTCTTTTAATAGAATAAGATTACTTAAGAAAAGCTTACTTAGCTAAAGAACTCTTAACTAGTTAAAATAGTTCTTATTCTTATACCTAAGACGTATAGTGTAGTTAATAGACTTCTTAAATTATTTATCTTTATAGTTAAACTAGTAGGCTTATATTATAAGAAAAGTAGGTATATTCTAAACGTTATTCTATAAAAGTATCTACTAAGTTAGAATTAATAGCTTAATAGATAAGATATGCTACTAGCCTAAGGCTAAGTAAGCTAGTATCTTATTTATAGATTACTTAATAGTTATATAGTTAGTCTATAGAATATTAGGTAAGTTATCTACCTAGTTACTAGAAAGCTTTTTTAGAGTAGCTATAATAGGCGCGTACTCTTACTTAATAAGTTTCTACCTCTAAGAGTAGTAAGCGCTTAAAATAACTCTATTAATTCTCTATTACTTCTAAAGTTCTTTAATAAGGCTCTTATTCTTAGAGCCTTTATTAGCTAATATCTTAAGTAGAATACTTTATTAATAAAATATATTATATAGTAGAAACTTTTAAATACTCTTTAAGTTATTTTTAGCTAAGGCTTTAGCTTCTACTTATTATAAAAGGTAGTCTTAGGTAATAATAAGAAACTTCTTACTATTACAACTAGGTAGTATATAAATAATATTAATAGTAATTTATATAAATAGTACTATTAGTAGCTCTATAAGCTAAAGCTCTTCTTAAACTATTACTAATATATATAATTAGCACTTAGAGTAAGACTATATATATTATTTAACTTAATTATACTATTCTTTCTAATAGTAGCGTACCTATACCTTACACTAGGTACCTTTCTTACCTTAGTAGCTAGACTTATTATAGAAAGATCTAATAATCTTATACTACTTATTTATTAAGTCTACTACTCTTTATAGAAGCTAGCCTTCTAAGAGAATTATAAAGAGATATTATTTTCTAATAGTTATTTAGAGCATCTTCTTCTTAAACTTATAAAACTTAGTAGTAGATATATACTTAGGCCTTCTATAGAATAGAAGCTAGCCTATAATTACTTATAACTTATTACTATAGCTATCTACTAGTAGTTAATTATTAAAATAAAGATCTATCTAGTATATTTTATACGCGTACGCTAGAGCTTTACTAAAGATAAGCTAAACTATATTTAGGTGCGTATTAATAAAGTTTTCTATATCTTTCTTAAATTTATTAGATAGCTTCTAGCTATCTAGCTTAGGTATTCTTAAAAGAGTATTAGCTATAACATTCTTCTTACTAGCTATATAGATAATATTAAACTTTTATATATTAAGAAGTATAAGCTACTAAGTAATTAGAGCTCTAGAAAGATCTATTATACTTTATTAAAGTTATGTAATAAGCGTCTTTACATCTATCTTAACTTAGAAGTTTACTTTATAGATGTAGAACTAAAACTTCTTTAGAGTAAGTAGAAGAGCCTTATATTTATACTTACTTAAATTCTAATTTCTCTTAGTAGTAGACTAAACTCTACTTTTAAAGCGTACTAGGTAATAATAGCTATTTAGGTTAAGCTACATAATAACTATACTCTAACTCTTCTTACTACTATTAACTATAAGAATAATCTTTTAGATAGGCTTAGTGTAATTAATAGAAACTAGTGCTAGAGTAGTTATTAGAGTTACCTTAAGATATTCTATTACCTGCTTCTACTCTAGGCTCTATTTAAATAGTATATTCTTATAAAGAAGCTTAAATAAAGAGACTATAATAATAGTAAAATCTAGTATCTATACTCTATAGTAAACGTAGATTCTAAGAAATATTTAGACTTTCTTAGTATTATAATAATCTAGCTAACGCGTAATCTTATTAACCTTCTTCTTATTAGAGTAGTAGCTATACTTATTAATTTAATAGCTAATAATAATTATAGAAAGATAGTAGAAGTTAGACTTATAGCCTAATATTATTACGCCTACGCGCTTAATATTTATAAGTACTTTATTAATATTTAAAAAGTATTTAGTAATAAACTATCTTATACCTAGTTCTACCTTATAGTTACTATAGCGCTTCTTTAGCCTCTTAATATATACGTTATTAAGGTATAGTATATATCTATTAGAAATATAGTCTCTATAAATCTTTATTATAATACGTATAAACTCTACTAAAGAGTTTATTATACTTATTAGAAGTGTACACTATTATATAAGTTTTAATAGTATTAAAAAGGCTATTATATCTCTTAAGTTCTTATATAGTTCTACTTAGTTATACTCTAAGAAGAAGTCTAATAGGCTTATAATAACGCATTCTGCGAATTTCTTTAAAAACTTATTAGAATTAGGTAGTAAGTTAGCGTTATAAATTATAACTTTATTAAGTTTTTAAGCGTTATTAATTAGGTAATACCTCTTATCTTTCTTAGTAACTAAGAACTATAGATTATAATACTAGCTCTTATATAACTCTAAGGTACCTTTATTAATATAGTTCTAAATTATATTAATTATAATCTACTAAAGCTTTCTTAGAATAGAGAACTAGTTAGCTCTCTAGGCTTAATATAGTACTATATTAATAATAACTAGAAAGATAACATCTTTACTAACTCTTCTAGATTTTCTAAAGTTCTAGGCTAGTACTACTTCTTATTAGTAGAGAACCTTTAAGAGTATATCTTTCTCTACTAGTAATAACTTTAATAAGATTTTTATCTCTAAAATGCGTTTAGATATTATTTAAGTACTTTAGAGAAATGCAGCGTATTATAGCTTAAAATACTTAGTAAATAAAGCTAATTAGCTATTAGTATTAGGTACTTACTTTACTACTACTCTCTTCTTCTAGTCTAACTACCTCTTAATAGGTTACATTAGTTAGCTAGAGTTATTAATAGATTTAATCTTAACGCTTTTGCGCTTATAAGCTCTATTAATCTAAGTGTTATTTAGCTAACTTACTATATACTTAGTAGGTAGGCGCGCAGGTTTACGTAATACTATAACTATATTAATCTTTAGTGCAAGGCCTTTATCTATCTTAGCTAGGTTCTTTACCTAGAAGAACACTTTACTCTATTTTATAGTATTTTTATTACTAATAATCTCTATAATATTACTTAGAAGTTAGGCTAATAACTTTTTAATATTTTCTATCTTAAAAATGTATAGGCCTTTATTATCTTTTATTAGTAGACTTCTATTAGGCCTAAGGCTTATTAACTTACTATTTAATCTTAATAAGTATACTATTAGATCTTTTCTAGAAGCTCTACGCTTCTTCTATAGAATCTATTTACTAATAGATTATATAGGTATCTAACTACTATTTAGTCTACTATCTCTAACCTTCTCTATTATTATATCTACTACCTCTATATATACGTACGCTGCACTATTTACTAGCTCTTTAGTTATATACTAGAGTATAGCGCTAGCTACTATACTTCTATACCTTTTTCTAATATAAGTCTAGTATAAAGACTAGAAGCTATAAGCTTATTACTTCTAGTATATATAAATCTTATATTAGCTTAGCTATCTACGCTAAAGATGTAATAGTATATTAATCTATTAGTTATATACTTAATACGCGCCTAAGCGTCTATTAGAAAAGAGTTACTTAGAATAATTAGATTAGTGCAGAATTCTATAATAAAAAAGTTTATTTAGACTTTAATCTACTCTATAATAATAGAGATACTCTAGACAATACCTATAAAGCTTACTATACTTCTATTTATAGTAACTATCTAAGCAGCCTTTATACTACCTAGTAGTAATATAATTAGTAATATAGCTCTCTTAGCTACTTCTTTCTTAATAGTGTTTAGCTTAGTGCCTAAGTCTAAGAGGTAGAGAAAAGAGTTCTCTCTAATATTAATAAAGACTTTTAGGTAGTCTTAACGTAAGTACTTAATATCTATTAGTTAGTTATACACTTAATTATCTCTTAGATAGTTATAATCTATATTTTTAGAGTTATACTCTTAGCTTTAATCTATAATAATATACTATTATATATAGCTAATCTCTTAGTTAGTCTAGTATTCTACTTTTAGGCTATAGTAGTTAACTACTCTACTAGCTTCTACTTCTACTAGTACGTAGTTAGAAAGAGTGCTAAGAGTAATTATATTAACTACAGCGCCTAAGAGCTTATTAAACTTCTATTCTTCTTTCTCTTCTTAAAGCTTCTCTTATCTAGCCTATTATTTTAACGTCTTAATAATATTAACTTTAAACTTATCTAGCTTCTTATTTATATAGTTAGAGTTAAATAGCATCTTATAGACTTTAGGTATATTACTAAGAAGAGTACTAATCTAAAAAGAGATTAAAGTGCCTAGAATACTATAGATTATAGCCTGTATATTAGGCTTAAGCTTATTAATAATCTTATACTTTCTTAGTTACTTATTAGTTATCTTAGGCTTTAGCTCTAATTATTCTTATAGTATTCTAGATACTTTATTATCTAGTTATATAAGATTATCTTCTTTACTAAATTAGATAACTCTCTTCTTGTTTAGCGCCTAATAGCTTAAAGAGTGTTCTATTCTATTCTTATAATCTTAGAGATAAGAGATATAATTATTACTAGGTCTTTATAGTATTATCTTCTTCTAAACCTTAGAAGAATTATAAGATATTACTTTTTTAAGTTCTAAAAATACTCTAGAAATAGTTATAGCTATAATAGTGTTGTTATATTAATTTAGGTTTACTAGGCGTAGGTAGTAGTCTAATTTGTCTTTAGTAAAGATACTTAAAAGCTTCTAGAATTATTCTACATTATTTACTTAGAGGCTTCTAGTAGAGTTTAGCATAAGCTAAACTAAAATAGCGTTATTCTCTATACTAATTAGAGCTTTTAGGTTACTAAACTAAGCGTTAACTATAAGAGAGTTAATATTCTTCTTTAGAAATTATTACTTAATCTTAGCTAAAATACTCTTAGCCTATAGTCTCTAGCCTAGATTATTAATATAACTCTAGAGGTTCTCTAGCGTACTCTACTAAAGTATATTTTATTTATCTATATAAAGCTAGCTCTTATCTATATACGCTTAAAAAGTTAGATAGTTCTACTTATAATAATTACTTTTATTATATACCTAATAATTTATAGTTACTCTAAGAGCTTATCTATTTATAGTACCTTAATTATATCTAGTTTCTAGATTCTAAAAGCCTTAGAAGTTATTATAGAAAGTCTAACTAGTGTTCTATTAGTAACTACTATATTACTACTACTACTAAGGTTAATACTAGTTATTTAGCTAGAATTACCTTTAGCCTTAAGATAGGTACGCTCTTAGGTAGTTTACGTATTTATTAGCTTAATAGTCTACTTTACTATATATATTAGAGTTATTTATAAGTTTAGTTTTATAGTAGGTCTACTAGATCTTCTATAGTTCTATCTTTAGGCTAGCATAATTAATCTTTAGATTAAGTATCTTATTAACTAAGTTATCTACCTTTATATTAGTAGGTGCTTTTTCTAGAGAAGACTAGAAGGTATAGAGTCTAAGTAGCTTATCTTAGAGTAGAACGTTAAGCTTAGGTAGCTAGAAAGCCTACGTATAGTTATCTTAGAGAGTTAGTGCTAGTTACTAAAGTTACTAATAGGCTATTAGCTACGCTAGGTTAAATTTAACTTCTAGAATAATTTCTTTAACTACTTTAGAGAGGTTAAGTATATAAGCTTCTTTCTCTACCTTTAGATAGGTAGTAAGATAGTTACTAATTTTAGTATAGTTAAATGCCTTTAGATTATTAGTCTTTAAACTAAACTTATTAAGTATCTTTATAGTATACCTAAAGAGTAGTTTCTTAACTAGGTAGAAACCTTAGCAATTTTTATTAATAGTTAATACTTTAATATAGTACTTACTATAAATCTAAAACTTCTATAAATACTTCTTAATATTTAGATTAGACTTTACTTAGCACTAGAGAAGCTAGTGCTTAAAGTACTTAGTCTAAGCTTCTTATTAGTCTTTGTTATTAGTATAAAAGAGCTTTCTAAGAGCCTCTCTAAACTTCTTCTAGAATTTAGTAACTAGAGTATTAGAATATTTATTTAAGGCTTAGATAATTACTCTCTACTTAAGTTTATAGTGCGCTAAAAGATAATTAATCTTTATCTTATCTATAAACTTATAGTACTTTAATATATTCTTAAAACGCTTAAAGAATATAGTAACGTTAGTTCTATTAAATACTAGAACTATCTCTAATAGGTACAGAGAAAGCTAGATAGAATAGACTAAAGAGTAATTACCTAGCTACTAGAGAGACTAAGCTATTATCTAAAGAAGCTTTACTATATTATTATTCTAGAGTTGTACTAGAGGTTATGCCTAAGGCTACTAGCTAGTAGTGCCTAAGAACTCTAGAATATCTAGCATCTTAATATTCTTCTAGAATAATATAGGTGTTACTTTAAGTTTTATAAACTTAGTTTAGAAAGGTAAAAATAGTTATTTAGTAAACTAGGCTTTTAAAGAGGCTTTAGTAACTAACTTAGATTATTTATTAACTTTAGCTTTATTAGATTAACTTTTACTTATTTATATAAGGTAGTATATAAGTATTATAAATAGTATAATAGCTAGTGTAAATATTAAACGTATAAGTGCTATTAATTAGGTTTAACTATTTACTTACTAATAAAGTTAGGTGTTCTTTGCTAAAAGAGCTATTACTACCTTTTTTATATACTATAATAGCTTTCTACTACTATCTTATTATTTAGTCTCTTTCTTTCTAGCTATACTAGAATTAAGATCTACTGCGTTAGCTCTTCTAACCTTTCTTAGATCTTATTATTTATTTTTAGTAGAATAATATAGCTATATACTTTCTATTATATTATTTCTTATCTATACAGCTATCTAAGAGGCAATTAGCCTAGTTTAAACCTCTTATCTAGCTTTTTATATTACTTAGCGCAGCGCTACTATAGCTATATTATTTTTTAGCCTAAGTAGTAGTTATTATTATCTAATTATTTATATTATTAGAGGTCTCTTAGTGTATCTACTTCTTAGGTATCTATACTATTAAGTTTCTATAGCTTATAGTTTACTTCTATACGTCTCTTAGGTATACTATTCTACGTATTATCTTATTCTTTATTTTATATACTTACCTATTACTTATTTTATTATATTACGTAATAATTATGTCTCTTCTAAAGTCTAGTTAAACTATTATTCTAATAAGCCTTTAGTAGGTAAAATGCGCACTTAAAGGTAGCGCGTAGCCTTTCTAAGGTAAAAGGCTAAATAGGTTAAGTTTTAGTTAGTTACTATATATAGTAGAGAGATTAGAAGTATCTCTATTAGAATAGATACTTAATGTAGTTAATTATATTATATATATATATCTAGTTATTATTTTTATCTAAACGCTATTTAGACCTAGCTTTCTCTAGCATACTAACTCTTAAGCCTAATAGCTATTTAGCCTATTATTATATTACTAGTTTTACTACTATAATATTACTTTATATTTTTTAACTTTCTAGCTATTATAATAATAAATATTATTTATATATATAATATTATTATCTACTATTATAGTACTTCTTAATATACTACTTTTATACTTAATACTAATTTTTAAGTTACTTAAGTAATTATTAAGTTATATAAAACGCTTACTACTTTTAAGAACTATTCTTTTTTAGATATATTACTATCTTAATAAAGAATTTTATTAATTTTCTTTTTAAAATAACTTTTTTTTAAAAATAACTCTAAATAAAGGTATTCTTAAGACTAGATAGCTAGTATTAAAGAACTTACTATAGTATAACGTAAAGTTATAAAAAAGATTAATATCTTTAGATAAAATACTACTAAATTCTACTCTTTATTTACTTTAAGAACTTAGAAACTATATTAATATTACTCTACTATTATATAACTAGCTTCTATTATACTTATCTTACTATTTATAGTAGCGCTTTATATTTCTTTACCTCTAGCGCTACTTTTATTATAATCTATACTCTTCTATTTTATATTAGTTTTTCTACTACTAGACTTACTAGCTTTTTAAAAGTTTTACTATAGCTTTTTATATTTTTATATATTTATTACTAATTCTTTTACTAATACTTTTTTTTTTTAACTCTCTATAAGTCTATCTAAGATAATACTAACTTAGAGTTTTTTTATAGTACTATACTTTTACTAAAATACTTTTATATTTTATTACTCTCTATAACTAATACTATTATACACTAACTAATATACTTTCTATTTTAGAATATATTAGAATTTATTAAACTACTTTTTAGAAACTAGAGAAGATAGTATAACTTAAAAGTCTAGTAAGAGAAATCTTTTTAATAGACTTTAGAGATTATAAACTAATCTAGTAAAATAGTTAAATCTAATAAGTAGTAGAACTCTTTAGTACCTTTATAGTAGATATAATAACTACTACTTTCTACTATATATAAACTATTTCTACGTAAGCTTATATAGAAAAACTTTATTTTATATACTACTATCTTTATATAGCTTACTAGAAATACTTTTTTTTCTTTACTCTTTTCTAATCTCTATATCTCTAATCTACTAGATACTCTACTAAATTTTATATTATATTTATATAATAATTTAAATAAGCTTTAAAGCTACTACTAGAACTTATAGCTTTAATAGGCTAGCTAACTAATACTACTATATAGTTTTAATAAACTATTTTATAGCTACTTATAACTACTACTACTCTACTTATTTTAGAATACTTAGTTATATTAGATTCTACCTTTTTAGCTATTCTAGATTTCTAGCGCTTATAGTTATTAGCTTCTTAACTAGTATTTATATTATTAACTTATAAATTCTTTTTTAGTATAAAATAGTCTACTTTTATATATTACTAAAGCCTTTATATAAGACTTACTTAACTTAGTAGAGATATTATAAGAATATTATATATATATACTAACTTAGTAGCCTTTATATACTAAATATCTATCTACTAAAGATTATTATAATAAGTATATATTAGATAGCACTATACTTACTCTACTTTAGTAATTCTAATAAAAGTTTCTATCTACTTAATATATAATATATAGATAGTATAAGCGTATTTAGAATAATAGCTTTTACTAGCTAGGCTTTACTAACTATCTACTTTTTTATTATAATATCTAAACTATAGTAGCTAGGCTATAGTAGTACGCTCTCTATATACTAGCTTTATTATAGTATAATATTAATTACTAAGACCTTATATCTAAGTAAGCTAAGATCTTAAATAATAATACTATAATTAAAGCTATAAAAGGCTTTCTTAAGTTTACTTTAAAGTAAGTTAGTTACTTCTAGCTAGATATACCTAAGAACTAGTATCTAGATAATATAGTTAATCTCTCTAGTAAGACTTACTTTTATAATATTTATAACTTTATTAACTTTATAAAAGTTTATATTATAGTAAATATAATAGTAAAGTATATAGTCTAAAACTATCTATACTAGTACTTTAAGAGAACTACTCTATTATAGTATTAATTAAATCTTAATAGTAAGCGCTATATATTTATTATCTCTAGTAAGAGACTTAATTACTAAAAAAAGAAGCTATAATCTTTCTAGATTTAGCTAGTACTTACTATATAAAGCTTATAGAAAAAGCGTTTTACTCTAAAAAACTTAGTTTTAGACTATTTTTTAGCTAAGTAGTTTCTTTAAGTTAAGTATTTCTATTAGAACGCTAGGTATAGCTATAATAATAATAATCTCTATATTATTTATATATAGAACTTTTTTAATACTTATATTTAAATCTATTTTTATAATAATATTTCTATAATATTATTTAATAACTTTCTTTTTATACTTAAAGTGTATAAATATATTCTTAAGAAAGTTTTTTAATCTAACGTAAATAATAGTAAGTAGACTTTTTCTTATCTAAATAATAGCTAAAGCTATAAAGATTTAAATAACTTAGTATAAGA
Organism: Alternaria novae-zelandiae; assembly: GCF_023758075.1. NCBI lineage: Eukaryota > Fungi > Ascomycota > Dothideomycetes > Pleosporales > Pleosporaceae > Alternaria > Alternaria novae-zelandiae. The sequence continues at coordinate 120,183 of NW_026057000.1, forward strand.
TAATACTAGTAGAGCCTCTTATTAGTAACTCTAAGTTTCTACTTCTTTAGATAATAGTTATTATAATAATAGTAATTAGCGTGCCTATAGTAGTAACTCTAATACTTATATATAGTAAAATAGAAGTAAGTCTCTATAGTAGAATAGAAATAGTAACTAGAGCTAGTTAAGTAAGTTTATATTATACTCTTACTAAGCCTAGAGTAGTAGTAGCTATAATAATACTTAGTAGAGTAATAGCTAGCGCTAGAATAGTTTCTACTCTAGTAGTAGGTCTTAATTATATAATAAAGTCTAGAGCGCCTACTTTAACTAGAACTTTAGCTTTAATAAGCTTAGTATTACTATATAATCTCTACTCTTATACTATAATATCTTAGCTTATTCTCTAGCTTTATTTCTAAAAGAACTACTATTACTATATAATAATTAAGCTACTATAATATTATAGTATTAAAAGAAGAGCTTTTTTAATAAACTCTCTATACTACTAGACTAATTACCTAACTTTAGCTACTTCTCTAGTAATAAAGATTACTTCTTAGATAATTCTAAAGATTACTATTTCTTAGCTTAGGCGTAAGGTAATAAATATATATATTATAACTATAAGAATAATAATAATAGGTATTTATACTTTACTAGTTATATTATAGTTCTATATAATAAAAATACTACTTAGCTAGCCTAGCTTTTTTCTTACTATAACTATACTTAGGTTTTTATTTTAAATAATAAGCTATATTAGTACGTTTATAAGAAATACTAAAGTAGCTAAATCTAAGTTAATATTACTTATATCTATACTATTATAATAATAGTACTTAGTATCTCTTAGAGTTTCTAGCTACTAATTAATAATCTAGTAACTTTAGAGTGCTCTAAGCTATAGCGTTTATATATAGTAAAGTCTATAGCTCTAGCGCTAGTTAATAGTATAGCTATAGTATAAAATTAGTATAAGATAAAGCTTATTATCTATAGTAGTAGAGATAGACCTAATCTTACTATTATTCTAGATACTAGCGTAGTAATTAGCTTTACTAATAAGGCTTTTATTAAATAGTACTTCTTAAGCACTTTATATAGATAACTTAAGAAACTTACTTACTATACTAGTATAGAACTAAAAAGTATACGTACTACTAAGATAGCTTATCTTATACTTTATATACTTTTAGTTCTTAAGTTTAGTAAATACGTATATATACTATAGCGTATCTAAGTTTATATTATTAAATAACTTAGTCTAAATATACTTCTTAGTATAGATATCTTAGTACTATAAAATATTATTTTAAATATTAAAGAGTATACTATAATATAGCTACTCTATAAAGATATAACTACTAAACTTATTATTAGAGCTAAGAATAATAATACTAAAAAAAAGTAAAAAGTTACTATTAATAGCGCTATAAAAATCTCTCTCTACTTAGCTATTAAAGTTAAGATATACGCTTTATATCTACTTTTAGATATATATAATTATATATTTAAGCTTTTTAATATAGCTATATAGTATTTTTATATATATAGTATACTTCTAAAAAATACTAATCTTAATATTATTTTTTATAATAATACTAGTAACGTTATTTAGCTTCTACGCTAAACTCTAGTTAGGTATACTAAACTACTTAGTGTAGATACTATTTACGTAATTAACTTATATAATTACGCTCTTACTACTTTACTAGACTTATAGTCTACTCTATCTAGTAAGTTTAAAACTAATCTTAGTATTACTATTTATAGAACTTTAGTAACTAAGAAAGGTTTTTATTAAGTAGCTATAGTATACTCTAAGATATAAACTAATTATAGATTAATTATAAATATACTACTAGAGTTTATAATACTTATTAATCTTTAAGATAAGTAGTAAAATATAAAAATCTTCTTTAAAGTATATAATAGTAGACTATAGAACTAGAAAGTTATTAATAAGATTTTTAATAAGCTTACGTATAATTAAAAGATAGAACTAGCTTATCTACTAGCTTCTTTTTCTATACTAGTTTTTATTATTTAGAAGAAGATATATATATAGAATACTAATAGTATAGTAGCTACTATAGATTAGAAAGGTTAACTAGTTCTTAATATAAAGAAGATTAATTTCTAGTTAATTAAAAATACTTACTTTCTAACTATATAGATAGATATTCTTATATAGCTCTAAGAAGCTAACTATATTACTATTATAGATAGACTCTTGTATTTTTACTAGTTTACTATCTAGCCTAAAGACTATAGTAAGTTTACTATTAATACTTATTATAGAGTAGAAGTACTTAATATATATACTATAAAGTTTAAGAATAGTATATTTTATATATAGCGCTATAGAGACTTATTTTTATATAATATAGTTAACTTTATAAAAGCTTATATAGATAACTTTATAATTTTCTTAAAGATACTTAATAAATATATCTACTACTTTAATTATTTCTTTTACTAGATTACTTAGATAAATATATTACTTACTTCTAATAAGACTTTTATTAGATATTTTATAGTTAAGCTTTTAAGTTACTAAGTAAACGCTTTTAGTATTACCTCTACTAATAAGTAAATTTAAGTACTTTAAAATATTAAGTTTCTTTAGTATATAAAAGATATAAAGATTTACTATAGTACTATTAACTTTTTTAATAAATAGACTTTATACCTTATATAGATTTTAGAGCTACTTATATTACTTAAAACTAAGCTTCTATAGTTTACACTAAAGAAGAAAAGTAGAGTAAGAACTATAGTATTAATAAAAGTACTAATTCTAGTAACTAAACTAATCTATAAAACTTTTAATAATATTTAGTTTTTATAAAGTAATATAATTTAACTATTATACTAGAACTATAGCTATAAGCTATATATTAATATTAATACCTTTAAATAGTATAGTATAGTAGCTATAGCGTATTACGTAAAGAATAACTCTAATCTAAATATAGTTAACTTTAATATACCTACTAGCTATAAGAATAATAATTTCTCTCTAATAGCCTAGCTAAAATACTTAACTAACTTTATAATAGCTAGTATTAAGTCTTTTATATTTCTATTAAAGTATTTATCTAGTACTAAGTATTACTACTTTCTAACTAAGCTAGAAATAGTAGAATTATATTAGATAGTAAAAAAGCTATACTATATAATTAAAGCTACTTCTAAGGTATTTATCTTTATAGATTATATAGCTATTACTACTATTATCTATTAAAGAAAGCTAACTATAATAGAGTTACTTAAAAGTCTTAATCTTTATTTAGCTAAGACTTTTATATACTTATAATAGTTTAACTTTAATATATACTACTACTCTAGTAGGCTATATATTATACTAGATACATTATTAAGGCTATACTCTATAGCTATACTAGAGTCTAACTTTAAGACTAATATACTTACTAATATTATATATATATTTTACGTACTTATTATTAAAATAGAAGATAGCTTTAAAATATAGCTTAAATAAACTTATAATAATAATACTTTATAGGTATATATTCTTATAGTAATTTTTAGTAAACGCTATAATAATAAAGACTCTAAACGCCTAATATATAGCTTTTATTTTCTACTTAAAAGTAACTATATATATTACTAGAATATAAAGAATAGCTCTAAGTAGCTATATATTCTAAAAAGCTTTATAAATAAAATCTTTAAGTATACTTATAATAGTTTCTATTATTAAGAGTTTAATTAAACTTATAACTATATTAAGTCTTTTTTCTTTATCTATAAATTAATAAAGTACTTTAAAATCTATATTAAATACTATTTATAGTATAAAGTTAACTAAACTCTTTAATATAAAGAGTATAGATTATTAGAATCTATTAATTAATAAGTTTAGCTCTTTAAGGCTATTTATATTAATATTATAACTTACTTACTAAAGATAACTAATAGTTTTAACACTATCTTAACTAAGATCTACTAAGTATCTAAGGCTATTAATATTATCTCTAGTAAGAACTATTAGTCTAGAGAAAAATAGTCTATTATACTTACTAGAATAAACTATCTTTCTAGTTAGAGAAACTAAAGAGTAATTATTAGTAACTAAGCTCTAATATTTATTAAAAGTATATTTAGTAAGTAATACTATACTTTTAGCACTAAGTTTTATACTACTACTATATAGTATTCTTAGGTAGATAGCTAATCTAAGCGTATAAACTAAACTATTAGTATTACTTCTAGGTTTTTTATTACTATAAATTAAGACTCTAACTAGATAGAGGTACTACTATATATTTAGTTTATACTAAATATAAGTTAAAACTACTCTTTTAGCTATTTACTTTATAAATATATTATAGGTTTTAATCTCTACTAAAGCTTTAACTTTTTTTTTTTTTTTTTTTTTTTTTTTTTATTTAGAGTTCTAAGCTTTTACTCTTATAAGTATACTACTATTCTATTTTTATTCTATATATTTATAGCTATAATTAGTACTTTACTATATACTTTTAATTAATAAATATATAGTAAGAAAGATTAGTTTTTTTATATATAGAAGGCTTTAATTTAAACTTCTAAGCTAGTCTAAAAGAGCTATAATTTAATAAGATTCTTAATACGTAATTCTATAAGCTCTAGTAAGCTTATAATAGGTAGAAAGATCTAGAAGAGTCTTATAGCCTATTCTATTAGATTCTAAAGTAGTTAATATATAATTATCTAGAGCTTTAAGACTCTAAAAGTATTAAGTAAAAGTAATTATATAATAAACTATTACATAATTACTATTAGACTAGAGTAATACTATAAGTAATATTATAATTAGTGTTATACCTATAGAGGTAAGAGGTAAGAGAGAGAAGAGTATAGTAAACTAGAGACTTAGAGTTATAATAATATATTATTAAATAGCTAGGTCTAAAGTATAGAGTAATAGTATATAATACTTTACTAAGTAAATAAGTGTTTATAGAAAGAGATATCTATATATCTTACGCTACTTTCTAGACCTACTACAATTCTATATAATCTATAATATCTATTATAACTATCTATAAAGTATTTAATAAACTAAGAAAATAGATATAAATAACTACTATAATTAATACTAGAAGACGCTTTCTCTAACTCTCTTTAAGAAGTTTATCTAGAATAATATATATATACTATATATTTAGCTAACTAACTTTTTTCTTAACCTTAGACTTTATAATAAGCCTATACTTTCTCTTTATAACCTTAGTACTATAGATAAGCTTTTTAGATTAATTCTAAGCTATATTACTAGTAATAAGCTACTACGCATGCTATTAATTATTAAGAAGTAAGCTAGTGTTTTAGTTTCTAGTAGTTAAGAGTATATAGAACTAGTAGATTTTTAGGTTAAAAAAAAAAACCTATACGCTATAATTATAAAGCTTAATACCTATAGTAAGCTCTAGAATCTTCTAGACTAGAAGAAAGACTTTCTTAAGTATATAGCTAATAATAGTTACGCTAGTATATAGCTTAGGTAGTTTAGCTACTTTTCTACTCTTTTTAGAATTATATAGCTTTATAAGCTATCTTATATATAAATTAAATTAACTAACTAAAGCGCACGCCTTTAATAATATATAGCTAGAATTAATAAGATAGAAGAATATATTATAGATAGAAATTAAGAGTTAGGCGTAGGTATTAGGCTTAGATAGGTAAGGTAACTAGTAGAGCGTATTAGAAAGAAAGAGAAAGAAATAAGCTATTATTATTATTATTAGTATTTACATAGTTATATCTATATTATAATAATATAATAGATTATAAACAAATACTAAGTGCTAAGTGCTAAGTAATAAGTAAATACTACTACTTCTATATACCTAAAACTATAGTAATAAAGCTATAGTAGAAGGCTTTAACCTTATATACGCTAAATATATACTCTTTTAGAAAAACTATCTTAGCTTATATCTTAACTACTAAAAAGAAACTAAGAAAGCTTTTATATTTACTAAAGTTATCTAAAAAAAACTATTATAACTTACGCTATTAGTCTTTAGAGCTCTAATTTAGTAACTATATTATACTTATCTTAAATAAAAGCTATAAGCTTTAAGAAAATCTCTTTAGAAAGATTAGTTAGTAGCGCTATAGTTTACTAAAAGTACTTAGAAAAGTAGGTAAGAACGCTTACTATATTAAGTAACTACTAGACTTTTATATCTTTAATATTATAAACACTATCTAGCTTAAACTATATTATACTATAGAATAAAATTCTTTCTATTACTTTTTTTTAGCGCTTCTCTTTATAGTAACTAATAAGTCTAGTAAGTAAAAGCTAAAGCTAATTAAATATATACTTAAGTATTAAGTAAATAATACTACTACTAAGCTTAAGTACTTTATTAAATAGAAGAATAAAAGTACTACTTATAACTAATAGCTATCTACTATATAGCTTAGTACTACTTATAAGATATAAGATAATTATAATTTCTAATTTCTTTTTACTAAGTAGAACTAGCGTAAGCTTTATTATATATAAAACTATAAGTTCTAATAAACTATATAAGATTATAAGCTTATAGAATAACTACTAGATTTAGAACCTTAGGCGCAAGATAACTTACTACTAGTAGAACTAGAATTCTAGCTCTAAGAAACTATAATACTAGTTTTACTAGAAAATATTATAGCTATTAATAAGAACGCTCTACTAGTAGAGCTAGTACTCTAGCTCTAATATAAAGGTACTATATACTATAATAGTAGGTATATACCTTTATTAAAATAAGATATTATATATAAGTAGATTTACTTATATAGTAGAACTTTTAAAGTTTTTTACCTAATTAGAGCTAGTTCTAATTAGGTAGAGATTATAGATTTAATTTATAATACTACCTCTCTTTTTAAAAAAGAGTAGGTTCTATTACTTAAACTATTATATATAGTTCTTTTTAGCTTACTATTATAAAAGCTACTATAAGTCTAAATATTAAGTATAATATAAATAAAATTATATATAATAAATACGTTATTATACTAATTATAGCCTTAATTACGTATATTATAATTCTAGCTTACTTTATCTACGCTATTACATTATTATAATAATTATATATATTTATCTAACTTAAAGAGTAAAAGATAAAGAATAGAAGTAAGTAGTAGAGAATAGTAGGCGTATAGTATCTACTATAAGAGTACACTTAGTATTATACTAAAGTCTATTAGCTTTTAGGCACGCTATTATATAAAAAATATATAATAGATTAACTTAGATATATTAGATCTATTAACTAGGCGTAGTATAAAGCCTCTAGTCTACATCTCTAACTCTATATCTATAGATTATATAATATACTTTATAATAATAGCTAGCTTACTATATACTATTACTCTATTCTTATATACGTAATAAGAATATTCTAGTAAGATAAGTAGTAGAGGTATTCTTCTTACTATAGGTTAACGTATATAGTAAGGTATTATGTAAATACTTACTACGTAACTATTAAAATATTTATTTATTACTAACTACTAGATTTTAGAGCTATATATATTATAAGTAAGTTCTACTTATCTAAAAGTATTATAAACTACTTATATAGTCTAGGTAATATTAGTTTTATCTTATAAAACTAGTTAATAATATTAGATAAACTAATTAGGTTTATATAAAGCTTTTATAAAGAATTATTATTACTTTTTAAATAGTTTATCTACTTAATAAAGTATTAGAGTAGCTTACTATAAGTATAAAAGTTATAGTAATACTTATTAATATAGAAGTTTAGTATAGCTTCTACTTTATAGTTAGTACTATCTTTATTATTAGAGTTAGTAAACTATACTAGAGCTATATTATAAATCTACTTAGGTAAGAGAGCTTCTTTATAAAGGTAAAGTAACTATAGATAAAATATATTATATAACTTACCTATCTCTAGTAGTAGTAGTAGTTTATAAACTCTATTATTAATAACTTATATAATAGTAAATAGCTTATAGTTCTTATAGTTTAGTAAAGAGCTAGGTCTAGTAGTATAGAAGTTTCTTATATTAAGTATAATCTAATTACTAACTTTAGATTTAGAAGTAGATAGATAGCTATTATTAGTATACTTAGCTTACTTAGCTTATAACTATTAGAGCTTAAGTTATAGAGCGTAGCGTAATATATTAAGCTTATCTATAAACTTATCTATATTATTCTAATTATATTAAACTAGTATAGTAAGTTTCTAAGTAAGTCTTAGAAGCTCTAGGCTATACTTAGAATTATATCTCTTTATTAGCTAGAACGCTATTATCTCTATACTAGTATTAATAGTATTATTAGCTTTAAATTCTACTATTAGTAAGAAAAGCGCCTAGTTATTCTAGTTATAGTTAATATATAAATAGAGATACTATTTAAGCTATATATTTATATTCTTAGTTTATCTATTAGTTTCTAGGTAATAGCTTATAGAGAGCTTAGGCTTTATTTCTAATTATTAATATACTTAGGTCTAGAAGTAAGAAAGAAACTAGACTCTATAGTTACTTATAATATTATCTAGATAGCTTTCTTTACGCTAGACGTATTTAATAAAAGCTTATACTAGAGTATTTACTTTAAGATTAATAATAAGAATAAATTTCTTTTTTTTACTTAGATAGTTTATAATAATAAGAATATTAATATAGATATAACTATTATTAGTATAAGATAGTAGATACGTAATATAGTCTATACTAATACTACTCTAATAGCGCTTAGGTACTAGTAAGAGATATAATAGGCTATATTTACTATTTTAATATAGCTTAGAGTATTAGTAAGATAGATAGTTCTTAATATATTAAGTAACGTTATTAATTATCTTAGGCTAGTAATACTATTAGTTAATAGTATTATAGCTACTATACTTACTACTATAACCTTTATAAAAGAACTAGTAGACCTTTTTAATAATATAAGTTTATAATATACTAGAGTTAGAAATATAGATTTTTTCTTTAATATAGAGTACGCTATTATATATAAAGTAGTTACTTAACTTAATCTATAATTAGTTAGTACTATATATAAAGTAATATAAAATATAGTATTATTCTTAAGCCTTAGTATTTAGTACCTTAGTAGCTATAGTATTATCTTTATAGGTATTATACACTATTTAAAGTATATTTACTTTATTTAGCGTAGAGTTTTATACGTTAGTAGTAGGTAAAGCGTTCTTAGTAGTATTACTATCTTCTAGAGTAAAAAAGTACTTATTACTAAAGTTATCTATTTCTATATCTTAGTATATTATTATAGCTAGAGTAATAGATATCTTCTATATATCTTCTTAAAGTATCTAGATAAGATAGATAGTATATTAACCTCTACTATTAGAAATAAATTATATAGTAGTAACTCTATAAATAGAGTTAACCTAGTTAGGCTTTAGAATAACTTATACTTAATATTAATATTATTTATCTTTAGTGTTAGCTAGTAGATTACTAGAGTAATAGGTAAGAGTGTTAGGCTTAGTGCTTTATTTTCTAGATTAATACTTAATTCTAAAATTAAACTTAGTAAGAAACTTAGCCTATTAAGCTTATTAGTAATTTAACTACTTATTAGTTATAAAAGTCTATAATACTTAATAATCTAATAATACCTAAATAGAATTACTAGTCTCTAATAGTTTAAAGCGCTACTTTTTAAAAGTATAAATAATTATAAAAAGCTTCTTATTATAGATTTTATAATTATACTTAGCTAGTATTATCTTATAAGATAGAAACGTAACTAGCTTTAATACGTTATAGTATATCTAGAATAAAATAGTAGTAGTAATAAAATTAGATATATTAGTTTCTAACTAGATCTCTAAGTTTAGATTAAAGTAGGTAAAAACTCTAGCGTTTTTAAACGCTTATTTAAGACGCTTAAAAGTATAAATAGTAGCTCTATTAGAATCTAAAGAGAAGTATTATTAGCTACTATTTTTAGTAAGTTCTATAAAAAGCTTTATAATATATAAAAACTCTTTAATAAAGTAATAATAGAAGTTATAGAATCTAAGAAATAATTAAATATTCTTTACTAATTAGAGAAGCTTCTACTCTAAGATAGTAGAGACCTTATTAGAATCTATCTCTATACCTTTAGTAGTAAAAATAAGCCTAAGATACTTAATATAGATTACTTTAAACTTATACTTTATAGAATTAAAAAATAAACTAGTGCTCTAAATCTTATAGAGAACTTTTAAGATATAAGCGTAATAGTTATTTATACTCTTACTATAGATAAGAATATTATCTAAGTATACACTATATAGAATATCTAAGTATTTCTATAATACTTTATTAATAAAGTTCTAGAATATTCTAGAAGTATTATATAAGCTAAAGAGTATAATATTATATTTATATAGTCTATATTAGGTAAGAAAGGCTATTTTTTTCTTATTACCTACTTTAATTTATATAGTATTAAAAGTAGTAATAATATTAACTAGTATTATAATCTTAACTTTTACTATTTAAGCTATAGTCTTCTTAATTACTAGTAGTACGTTCTAGTTCTTCTTTATAATATAATTAAGAGCGTAATAGTTTATATATACTTTTAAGCTACCTTTAGATTTATAAATAATTAAAACTAGTAAAGTATAAAAGAAGTTACTAGCTTTAATAAAACTCTTCTATAATATATTATTAATATACTTTTTAACTACTTTAGTTTTAATACGTATAAAGCTATAGATATAAGATTTTAGTATAGTAGTGTTTAGAAGAATATCTATAGAGTAGTCTACTCTAGGTCTTTACTCTAGAAGTTAGTACGTAAGGTAAGAATTAAATAAGTCTAGTAACTTATCTAAGATCTAACTAGAAACTATCTTACTAATCTACTCTTAGGTTATTAGTAGTTACTCTATTTTATTTATATATTTCTTAAAGTTATTCTATAATATAGTAGCTACTTCTATACTCTTATAGTCTTTATTAGAAGAATCTTTAGATTATATCTAATATACTAAGTTAATCTAGATTACTTACTTAGAATATTTAGTAGTAAGTAAAGTAGTAGCTTATACTAAAATAAAATAGATATCTACTATAGTTTCTTTAGAGATATTATTACTATACTTATTAGTCTTTGTTATAGTTTCTCTAGTCTTATCTTCTTTTTTAATAATATAGATATAGCTATAATAAACTTTATTATTATAGACTATTTTAGGTAGACCTTTATAAAGGTAGTTAAGCTTATAGTCTACTTCTAAGAAGGTAAGAAACTACTAGTCTCTAAAGTAAAGTAATAGTTAGTAATAGTCTATCTAATTTATTCTAAGAATAATATTATACTTACTAATATTTATAATATAATATATAATATAACTAGTATAGCTACTATATTAGATTAAAAGGTTAATAGTAGTAGTAAGTTTAGTAACCTTCTTACTATTAGTAAGAAATAAGTAGATAGATTTTACTACTAGAATTATTTTAAGGTAATAGTTATTAGTCTATACTTTATTAATAAAGTAGGCACTTACTCTAGTATTAATAAAAGTAGAGATAGGCTACTAATAATCTAGTTATATTATAGTAGACTCTAGAAATTTAAGCTATTAACTAAAGTCTTTAGATACTTTACTACTAATAGCTATAGTAGAGATAAAGAGAGTTTTCTTTATTATAGAAGTCTTATATAAACTAGTAAGTAGTATAGTAGTAATCTTAACTTAGTAAAACTAGTCTTAAACGTAGTATTAATATTAACTTACTATACGCTAGTTAAGCTTCTATATATAGTTCTATATAGAAGCATCTAGTTTAAATAACTAAGAAGTGCTTTATTATTAATATAGAAGCTATTATTATTAACTAGATTATTATTATCTAGTTCTATCTTATTTTCTATTATTATATTCTTATTCTTAGTATTAAAAGTACTAATATAGATTGCTATAAGAGCAGAAATTTAACTTAAAGATATAAAGGCTTTTCTATAGTAAGAAGCTAACTAGTAATATATTTAATAGTTATTCTTACTATACTTAAAGTATAGTTTAAGCTTAGCTAACTACTTCTTATTTTTATTTAACTACTTAAATACTATCTTTCTATAGGTATATATACTAGTAGCATTATTATATTTACTAGTATTAGATATTTAGAAAGATACTAACTTTATAGTTTATCTAGTTATAGAAGTAGCTAACTTTATTACTAGAGTAGTAGTTTTATAGCTAGCGTTAATCTACTAATATTCTTAGTTAATATACTAAGCGTAAAAAAAAAATAAGTAAATAGTTTTATCTTTATAAAAACTTATAGTAGTAGTAATAGCTAGACCTAGTTATATAAATTTGTAAGTGTAATAAATCTAAGTAGTATTCTTATACTTAAGAATATATATATAGAATATAAAGTTAAACTTTTATTCTATAAACTTCTAGCTAGACTTATATTATAATAATCTATTAGTAATTATTATCTTAGTATCTACTTTCTAGTTATATATTAAATACTAACTATCTAGAACTTTAAGATAGTCTAAGAAGTATTTAGTCTTAATATTATAGATATACTTATAGACTTTCTATTAAATATAAAACTTTAAGTAGTTAATAGCTTACTAATTCTCTAGGTATATTCTATACTTAGTAATAGCTATCTTACGCTAACGCTTATAATTATTATTAGTCTTATCTTTAAAGAGTTTAAGCTTAGATAGCTTATAGATATATACACTACTACTAATAGTTAATATAGAAACTAGTAGTAGATAGAATAGTGTAGTAGTAGAGTTAGTGTAAGAATTTATAGATATTAGAGAAGTAGTATTTAGTAGTAGAAATAGTAGTTATAAAAACTTTTATACTAGCGTATAACTACTTTATTAATAGTTAATACTTATATAATTAGATATAGATATAGATTATTATTATAGCTACTATAGTTACTATCTAATAGGTTTATGTAAGCGCTTTTAATAAAATAAAGTATATAGTTAGTAGTTTAGTTTATAGTAGAGAAGATAATTAGTAATAGACTTAGTTTTATAATAGACTTTAGTAAGAGTATTATTAAGCTTATTATATACTTTATTTTTATTCTTAATTATATTAGTATACTTAATATTATAGTTATAAAGCTCTATACTATAGTAGTTTACTTAACTCTTATACTTATCTTAGATTTTAGCTATAGCCTTAGCTTTATTTACTTACTAGTCTATACTCTTAACTTTCTTCTAAAGATTTTTCTTAAGTTATATATAGATAGGTCTATTCTTAAGCTTATTACTATAGTAACTAAAATTCTTAATCTATTACTTAAGATTATTACACTTAGTATATAAAGCGTTATATTCTTAAATAAAAGCTTTATAAATAGAGTTATTATAGATATTATTTATAGTAGTAGTAAGCTTCTTAAGTTAGTCTACTTTAGAAGTAAGATAATAAATCTTAGTAAGCTTTTTATAGTAGATAGCGCTAGCTATAGACTTTATAGACTATAACTATAAAGTATTATTAAGAGTACATTCTACTTTCTATAGTTATACGCGTATATTATTAATAGTTTATTTATTTTACTTATTCTTAATAAAGTAAGCGTAGATAGTGTTAGTATAGTTACGTAAGTTAATAAGAGAAGTAATAATAAAAGTCTACTAGAAGTTAGAGCGCTAAGTAATATTCTTCTAGAGATTAGAAGTATTAGTAATAGTAACGTTTATTATATTATATTAGATATTACCTTTAGTGTAAAGTTAGTCTATACTTATAAAGTAGAAGTATTTACTATATTTATTAGTGTTAGAGTTTTCTTAAAGCTTATACTACTTATTATTAGTAGTTTAGTATAGGTATATATAGTTAGTGTTCTTAAGATATTCTAAGAAAGCGTTACTAATATTAATACTAATAAGTTTTTACTTTTATATAGTTATAGACTCTTAGTCTTTACTATCTAGATCTAAAGATATAGGTAAATAGACTATCTAAAGTATACTCTTCTAGCGCTATAAGATACGCGCTTATATCTAGTAGAGAAGTAGTAGTAGGCTTATTAATAATTAGTTTTAAGTATATCTAAGAGTTATACTACTAGTAGTAGTATTCTAGATTCTAGTTACTATTATAATAGTCTTAGTTATATTAGTTAGTATAGAGCTTATTATAGAGTCGCGCTTATATAAGCTAGTCTTTACTTTCTACCTACTTATTCTTTATTAAGTAGACCTATTCTCTACTAGTATTAGTAACTACTCTTATAAGTAATAGTAATATTTACTTACTAAGCCTAGTATCTTTCTACTTATAAGCTTTTAGTGTAATACTTATATAATTCTTATTATTATAATATAATATATTATAAGCTATTCTAGTAAGTTACTTACTAACTTATCTAACTATTACGCGTAGATATAGCGCTTATAGCTATTATAAGTATTAGTAATAATAATCTTAGATATTCTACCTAATATAGTAAGTAGTTACTTAATTAGTAGTAGTAGTAATAATAAGACTTATTATTACGTGTAGATATATTTTAGATAACTAAGTCTAATATAAAGTATTCTAGAAATATAGATTTAACGTAATATAGTGTAAAGGTAGTATATACTATAATAGTAGGTATATACCTCTATTAAAATAAAATATTACGTATAGATAAATTTACCTATATAGTAGAACTTTTAAAGTTTCTTACTTAATTAGAGCTAGTTCTAATTAGATAGAGGTTATAGATTTAATCTATAACACTAAGAAATAATAATACTAGTTTTACTAGAAAGTACTATAGTTACTAATAAAAGTATTAATAATAATTATTTAGTTTATATACTATCTTTTTTATAGTAAGTAAAGAATCTATAACTTTATAATAAACTTAATCTCTAAGGTATTAATACTATTTATAACTTTAGTAGTTATAACTTTTTATTTTTTTATAAGCCTCTTTATAAGTCTATTTAGTCTAGTAACTACTATAAGAAAGTTATTACTATACGCGTTAATAATAAAGTACTTTTTAAGACTAACTTAGTAGCTTTCTCTATTAGTAGATAGTAGACTATACTTAGACTATACCTTTTATAATACTACTCTAAAGTATTATACTTATTACTATAAATAGTAGATTTTTATTTTTCTTAACTTTAGTATTTTTACTTTTTTTTTACTTATAGGCATTTTTCTACTTTTTAGTATTTTCTATAGTATTTACTTTTTTTATAGCTTACTTTTTAAAAAGCTTTTCTAACTTTTCTATCTATAAGTCTAATAACTATTATTTACTTATATAAGCTTAGTTTAATAAAGTAGTAGCTACTTTTTATTTTAATTAATTATACTCTACTAGAACTTTAAGCTACTATAGCTTTTCTATAATATTATCTACTATTACTATTACTTAGTAATCTATATACACTATAGTCTTATATATACTATTTCTAGTAGTAAATAATACTTTTATCTCTACTTACTTTATATCTTAGTAATACTATATATTATAATATTTCTTTCTATAAGAGTTTAACTCTAGTATATAAGATAAAAGAAGCTTACTTTTCTCTTATCTATAATATTAAGTCTATACTATATCTATATATAAAGTAAGCTTTTTACTTATAACTTTTATCTTTTTTATACTAACTACTACTTCTTAAACCTATTCTTACTACTATATTTCTAGACTATACTACTTTTCTAAAAGCTACTCTTTTATATATACTCTTTATACTACTATAAGTAGACTACTATATACTACTTACTTAATTAGTTATAGCTAGAAGCCTCTACTAGAGAAGAGTACTTTAATACTTAGCTTAAAAATAAACTATTATTAGAGCTAGAGATAATTAATAATTAGAGATAATTAAGTATATTATAATTAATCTACTATAAAAGAAAGTTAGAATAAAATCTCTAGCTATATACCTAAGAGCTAAGCAATTACGTATCTATAATTAAGTAATTATAACTACTCTCTAACTTTAATATACTTTCTAGAGTAGTAAGAGTATTAATCTACTTTACTAAAATTAATTCTATTAAATCTACTATAATTAGTATACTCTAGTAGAGTCTAAGCTTAAGAATCTAGAGCGTAGTAG